>NW_004524585.1:8707859-8717411 GCF_000260255.1 Octodon degus | reverse complement strand
GTACAGGATCTCAGGATAAATCCTGAGGGGATTTCACTGACCTTCTCAGACCAAAAAGCTACAGCTCTTATTGCACAGGTCCTGCTTTACCTTGGTCTTAACCATCCAGTAGAAAAGTATGAAGGTGAAATATAGGAAGTAAAGTCATGGTGTTATGTTTAGCTGTGGGGTACTCAGATCAATAATTTCTGACATTTCCAGTTAAACAGAAGACCCAATGCTATTATGGGCTACTGGACTCTTTTAGAATATTTTGCTGAGTTTACACAGCTATAATATTCAGTAACTGAACTTAGGAAAAATGGGGTACACCGACGAATGTCCATTTTGTGTCTGTGTATTCAAAGTGGTTAGGATAGATATACAGTTGCATTCTCTTAATGAATAGAATTATTTGTTCTAATGGTGTTTGTAAATATGAATCTCAAGTTCGCATCTTGTACAGCAATTAACCAGTAAGAATAATATATGCAGTGTGTTAATTTTTGAAACTGTACTTCTGATTTGATTTGAAACTGTCTCATTGCTATCTGTTTATCAATAAAATTTTGAAAAAAATTCAGAAGTCTAAGTAAACACTTGATGAAACATGAAAGGAATCAACAGATATCAAGGGACAATGGAGTAAATGTTGCTAAAGAATGTTTTATTCAATACTGTCACATAGATATCTAAATGAAACTTCTCAACTTATAATTTCTTACATTCAATAACATATTTTCCTTCATATTACAAAGTAGAACTAAGCCAGCATTCCAAGACATGTTAGAGACCAAACTAAATACTTGTGAATAAAAGGAGTAAGTCTTGGCTTCTCTTTAGAAAGGAAACCAACTGTTTTTCCTTCAGAACACCAAAGATTTGTCTTGTTTTTGAATATAGATTCTCTCTAAAAATGCCTGCTGGAATAAAAAGGGTCAAATGTGTCTTCTAGTTATTCTTGGGATTCCTACCAATGTCACACAGTACATATGTTCTGTCAGTGTGCCTTATTGTCAGCCTCTGCTCTGTTTGCTCTGTCCTTGTGCATGGTCAGGCAGGAATACAGCTGCTCCTGGACATGGGTACTGAGGTGGTCTGCACTGAATTTGGTAGTAAATGCAATGGCACTGATGACATGTGCCTTAGGTTGACATGTACTACCTAATTCAGAGTTTTACTATCAATGAAATAAAAAGGAAGGATGTGGTGAATAGCAAAAGGGAAGGTAATCCATAGCTAAAACGGTATACTGGACTCTCATATATCCTGCTTTATATGGCAAGGCCAGCCTTTTAATGCTCTATCCTTCACTCTAACATTCATCGACTCTGACACTGCTCCTTGATGAATATGTGGCCAGAGCACATGAGTGCTGTGTTTTGCTCCCATGATTTTGGTTGAAACTAAGAGCATCTTTTCTATTTTTATGTTCCATGTTTTATCAAGTGTGTATCTGGTGATATCAATTTGCAGAGCAAATTATCTGAAGTAGATAGGGAGGAAATTTCTTCACTCATGTAAAGCAATGAAATCACCATTCTTGAAACACAAGACCCATGTCCTTCATTGCCCTCATCAAGATGGTTAACAGGGATTTAAAATATGACTTGGCTTGTGATCATTCTCAGAATTCACTTTTATGATTGGAAAGTCAATACGTAGAGTACAGTGTGTATTCAAGCCAGATGAGATTAGTTCTCATGTGATGTGCAATTAATATAAGCATCTATTCCTAATAAATTGCATTGTTGATGTGTTCAAAATAATTTTTAACAGGTCAGATGATGTATTTATGAACTAATGGACTAAGTGATGACACAGGCTTTCACACTAGGTTTATCACCTTGTACAAATTATTTATCCTAGTTTTGCCTCTGTTGCCTCCTCTGTAAAATAACAAATTGGGTAAAACCATGATAGCAAAGCCTTGTTGCCACTTTTGTTCCTTTGCACTGTTTTAAGGCTTAAAATGTTTTGATATAATTCATTGGATATTTATAGTGATCGTACGGAGTGGCATGTGCTATCTGTGTACTCCTTTTCTAAATGATTATGAGAAGCAGTGCCAAGACATGGAACTTGTTCAGAGTCACACAGCCAGTACGTGATGGAACTGAAATTTGCTCTGCAATTTTGTGCTCTTTGGCTATGTGTTATTAATCGTTATCTGATACTTCTCCCAACACCTGAGTGACTGTGTTTTCACTGATGTGTAGGAAGAAGTGTTATCTAGAAACTAGTGTATAATTTTGTATGAAATTTGTGTTCTTGCCCAGAATCTGTGGGAGGTGTTCATTCATACACCACTCCAGGATGAATCTGTTTATAAAAGCCTTTTATGAAATACTTTCTTAAAACTATGATGAATCATTGCAGCTGAGAAGACAAAAATAGTACAGTGTGACTGAACGTTCCCATCCTTATTTCACCTTTGAGAAAATTTTCAGTTCTTAATGATTTTTGAACTGATCCAGACACAGCATAGAAAATATTTCTAGGGACACTGTTCTTAAAGTTTGAGTGGAAAGCATTGAATTTTCAGCACACCAATTCTCTCATATGAATGGTACAGAAATAATTAAATCCACAATGGACTATGTAAGCCAACAACTGGACTTGGTCTGGCATAGAGAGCACTCTACAGAACTTATTTTCAGTATTGTCTACTCTTGATGATGCAGGAGCATGCTGGGTAAGAGTGTGGCCACTTGGAAAACCTTAAAGGGACAGACAAATGCAACTTTCCTCTAAAATATTTATGAACAGCAGTGTTGTATAGTAAGATGTCTATAACATTTGGGTTCTGGGGGCCAGAAATTGAATACAGGATGTCATTTCATTGTTTGCTAAGCTTTGAAACATTTCATTTCTTGGAAGTGTCACCTATAAACTGTAGTTAATAATAACTTATCTTAAAAGGATATACTATATGATTAGCATATGCCTATAATTTCATAGACATTAAGAGTCACATGCAGATAAGTTATAATTGTGCTTACCACGAGAAATTTATTAGGGCTGCGCTATTAATGAATGTGTAATTCCTTTTCTAGATTTCAACTTCACATCTCTTCTTTTTTGTTGCATCTGAAAGTTCAAGGTGGTATTTTCCAGATTTTTAATATTCTAATTAGAGGCATGCTTTTAACAAACAACGTATGCCATTACAGAAGAAGGAACAAATTGACATTAGGGACAGGATAAAATAAAAAGAAAAATTTAGAGGAACAAGATAGTATGGTGATTATCTTTTGATGTTTTTAGCTCATTAGATAGCACTTGCGTAGGATTGCTAAGAGGCTTCCAGAGAATTCCACCTCCAGGAAGCATGGATTTGTGACCCAGATTTGTCATTCATATTGCCAACTGACCAACTGAATCAGACTTTCAATGGAATTGGATTTATTGACTCTTATAGAGAACATTTCCCCTGTCATTTTTGAATCAGTAGCTAGTGAGGTATGAATATGACAATTTGTATGGATATAGTAAGAGAGAATGATGCTAACACATAGGGAAAACAAAAGAGATGAGGTGCAGAAAGTTAAGAGAGAGAGACACACACACATACAGAAAGAGAATGGAGCTGCTGTTTGTGGAGCAGGTTGTGCCTAAGGTGATTCCATAGCTTCTTTTATAATTGATTTAACAAATACTTTCTGAGTGCCTACCAACCAAGTGTAAGATATTGCCCAAGGTTCTAGTGATTCAAAATAGTTTTAAAATGTTTGTCTTGTGGAGTTTATATTATAGCAGAGAAAGACAGACAGCGACTCTGTCAATCAAGTACATTATATAGCATGCTAAAGGGTGAACAATCCTACAACATTAGAGGATGAATATCACCGTTTAAGAAAATAAATGAGCATGATGGGAGAAGGGAGATAGGGAAGGATTGTAACAGTGGACACCAGTACAAGCAGGAAAAACTAGCAGGAGACTATTTCAATAGAGAGAGAGGGAGAGAGAGAGGGGGAGAGAGAGAGATAGAGAGAGAGAGACAGAGAGAGAGACAGACAGACAGACAGACAGACAGACAGACAGAGACACAGAGAGACAGATAGACAGACAGAGAGACAGACAAAGAGAGAGAGAGAGAGAGAGAGAGAGAGAGAGAGAGAGAGAGAGAGAGAGATTTGGACAAGGACATAAGAAATTAGTGGATTCTACATCTGAGTACAGGGCCAACAGTTTTCCTCAGGGATTGAATGACTGTATGATGTGTCAAAGATAAAGATCAGTTTTTCCCTGAGTGACTGACAAATGGTATTGCTATGACCTGAGGTAGGCAAGGCAATCGGTGTGATAGAAGTTCAAATGTGGACACACTGGAGTTAAGACATTTGTTGGACATTTAAGCAGATATGATGGTAAAGAGTCGGGAATAGGAGCGTGGAGCTTGAAATAGCTTGTCTGTTGCTATTTTTAAATTTGAATTGCATCAGCACATCGCAAGTATTTAATTCCATGAAAATGGATGAGTTTACTAAAGCAAAGAGATGCCCCAAGAAGGAATTATACCAAGGAATGAAGTGTGAAGTCAGAGGGACCCAAGCAGAGGGTGTCCTGGTAGGTAAGTGAAGAAAGTGAGATTTTTCTCAAAAACAGGCATTGACCATACTTAAATACAAAGTATTTTTCAAGTGTTTTATAATTGTTCATTGTTTATTTTGCTGTACTTCTGTGAATTTAATCTATGCTTCATGCTATGGAGAACATAGATAATCACCATTTTTTATGGGCATTATAATTTATAGACATCAAAAGTTAAATTACAGGGGACTTGTAAAGCTCTGAAATTTCTTAGCCTCCAGTGTACAGGAGTGGAGGTTCCACTGGTGCTGCTCCAAACTTTTAAAAACACAGGAGGATTCAGAGTGGCCTGTGATGTGCACAAGAGCTGCTATCTGTAGGCCCACCACAAGCAGGTGCAGAGCTTTCCTGGAGCCACTTAAGAACTTTGGCAGACTCTGGGCAGCCTGCAGGACTCCATCTGGGTGATAACTGGTAGCTTCAAAAATGCCAAAATGTAGAAGCAAAAGGCAATCTAAATCCTCTAGCCCATCCAGAACAAATCCAGGAGACAAAGACAGACAAGAGCTTGGAAATCACATACCTGAAATAATTTAAATGATAGCAACTGAAGTAAAGAAACAAATCCATCAGGCTATAGAAGAAATAAGATCAGAAATAATCTCTTAGGTCCATGAAGAAAGGACAATAGTCATGAAATAATTCCTCAACACAGCTAAAGAAGACATAGAAAAATAGAGTAGAATAGAAAAATGATGGAAACACTGAATGAACAATACAGGAAATAATTAGTATGCATGAAACAGATTCAAACAGATATCCAGGAAATTAAGAACTTCATTTAAAGCTGGCAAAACTGAACGAAACTGAAGAAAGATTTTCAGACCTCAAAGACAGATGTTTAACATAAAAGATCTTTTAAAATTAACAACCAGAAAATAAGAATTCAGCAGCTGCATGACAATGTAAAGAGAAATAATATAAGAATAATAGGTGTTAATGAAGCATCAGGACACAAAACAAATGACATAAAAAGACTATTTGCAGAAGTACTAGCAGAAAACTTTCTAAACATGAGAAAAGAAACTGACATTTAGATAAGTGAGGTATATAGAACTCTATACAGCCATCATTACAGTAAATCTACACACTGACATATAATAATCAAGGTTTCAGAAATTCTGCAAAAGAATAGAATATTAAAAGCTTCAAAAGAGAAGAAACAGATCACCTACAATGGAAAGCCTGTCAGAATCATGACAGATTTCTCAACACAAACTATCCAATCCAAAAGAGCTTGGAGTGAAGTATTTCAGGTCCTGAAAGAAAATAACTTCCAATCCAGATTGATGTATCCTGAAAAACTATCTATCAAATTCAATGACAAAAAAGATCCTTCCAAGACAAAGAACAGTTGAAGAAATTGATGACCACCAAATCAACCCTACAAAGAATATGGACATATTCTAGAAAGAGACATAAGTGATCACAGCTTCAAAAACAACAGAAAAGAACTACAAAATAAAACAAGTCATTAAAAAGAGGGAAAAATTACAGAACCTGTAGCAGGAAAATAGCATGACAAAAATAAGCCAATATGTATGTTATTACCATCAATGTAAATGGCCTCAATTCACCAATCAAAAGACAGACTAGCAGATTGGATGAAAAAGCAAATCCAACAATTTGCTCATACAAGAAACATTTAACTCAAAAGGAAATTCATAGACTAAAAGTCAAAGGATGGAAAGCAATCTTGTATGCCATAGGAAACCAGCAGAGGTAGCCATCTTGGTTGCTGACAATATCAACTTCAAACCAGAAAAACCATCCAAAGAGATAAAGAAAGTCACTACATACTAGTTAAGGGAAAACTGAAAGAGGAAGAGATAACAATTATAAATATATATGCACCTAATATAGGAGCATCCTCCTACATAAGACAAATTTTAACAGACATGAAAAATCAAATGGGCAATAATACAGTAGTAATGGAGGACTTTAATACACCACTGTCACAAAGAGATAGACCAACTAGGCAAAAAATCCTTCCAAGACAAATAAATAAAGAACTTTGCAAGCCCAGCAGTGATGAAATCCTCTTGGGAAATGAGGCAGACAATCAGAAGCAATAGCAACCCCTCTGGGGCACATTTACAATTAGTGGACAACTTTCTACACCCAGCTGAAGGGAATCAGAGTTGTGCTGGGTTTGGAAGACCCACCTGAGGGCTGTTGCCAACAGTATGAAAAGGAGAACTAAAGAGATGGGTGCTGTAGTCTCTCCTAACAGAGCTTGTACTCTATCATTCCTGGTATGAACTCAGCTGTTCTTATCATCAGAGGAGCTTGGGATCTCATTGTCACTGAGGATGGCTCTGGCTCCCTTTAGGGGGGCTCTGACGCTCTTATTTTGAGCATCAGTTCCTTGCACCAATCCTTCATCCCATGGTGTAGGTTTTCTAGCTTCCACCACTGACCTTTGGGCTTTCCTGCACAGATCCATGAAAGACTGGCATGAGACTTTGTCATGGGCTCTAGGCCTCCAGATGGACTCATGGTGGGGGCATCGTCATGGGCTGTAGGTCTTCAGCTTGACTCATGCAGGATATTCAGATTCAGGCCCTCAGCTGGATTCTTTGGGTCTTTAGTGTGTGAACAGTCTTCATGCATTCTTTGTATTCATGTGTTCTATATTAAATTGTTTCCCTTGCAAAACCCTGACTACAACAACTTTCAAGAGGAGTATAATCACAGGCACTGGTGTCAATGAGAAAAATGTCACTAAACATGAAGAAGAAAATTCTGTCAAGTAATAATGCATGAAATCATATGAAACTTTTCTGTAAGTCCAAGCCACTGACCATTTCTGTAGTGTCTTGTAGTTATCCGTCTGTCCAGGATCATTCTAGGCACTAACACCTTGACGCAGATGTATCTGAATGCTCACCTCACCACACAATAGATCCACTCAAGGGTTGAAGGACACAGTGGCACTCACTGGAGCTCAACCCCAATGACCAGAACCACAAACTAACCTGTCTCAGGGAATTTATTCAAAGAAAGAACATAAGCTATGAAACTGGTCTCTGGTAGCAAATTCATAACCAAATAATGAGAAATGAAAATTAAATTGCAACAAAAAACCTACCAATAAAGAAAACCTAGATGCTGATGGATTCATAGGAAAATTATACTATTATTCTATTATGATAAAATCAGAATGGTACTGGCATAGAGACAGACCCAAGGATCAGTGGAACAGATTAGAAGATACAGAAGCAACTACAAACACCCTTGGCCAACTTATCTTTGATAAGGGGCCAAACATGATTACTCTTTAATAAATGCTACTGGATAAACTGGATTTCTACATGCCAAAGGCTAAAACTAGACCTGTGCTTATCACCATGCACAAAGCTCCAGTCAAAATGGATCAAAGATTTAAATATTAAAATAGAAACACTAAATCTTCTGTTGGAAATGTAGGTAGAAACCTTAAGGACATACAGGTAAGTAGAGAGTTCATTCACAGGAAATATTTCAAAGAATCAACTACTTGGATCTCAACTTTTTGAAAAGTTTTCTGCACTTCAAAGAAAATCTCTAATAGATTAAAAATAAAACCTACAAACTGGAAAATTATTATAGCTGACCATCCTCCAACAAATGCCTTATAACTAGAACATATAAAGAATTTTAAAAAATCAAGCACCCCAAATTCAAAAATCCAATCCAAAAATGGGCATCTGAGATGAATATACACTTCTCAGAGGAAGAAATACAAATGGCAAGTAAATACATGAAAAATGTTCAACATCATTGGTCATTTGAGAAATGCAAATTAAAACACTTATCTCTGGTGTGTGTGCTGGCCCTGCACTGGGGGATTGCTGAGACAGCAATTGAGACTGGGTATGATGGCATGCACTTGTACTTGCAAAGCTTGGTAGGCTAAAAACAGGAGAGTCACTACAAGTCTGATCTATTTAGTGAGGCCCAGTAGACTCTGTACTAAATACATAAGAAAATAAATAAAAAATAAAAGAAATTTAAAAACAACACTGAGATTCCATCTCACTGAAGAAAGAATGACTAATATGTAGAAGTCAGCCAATAACAAATGTTGGAGGGGCTGAGGAGAAGAAGGAATCCTTCACTGTTGGTGGTAGTGCAGACTTTACAACCACTGTGGGAATCAGTGTGAAGATTCCTTACAAAGCTGTAACTGGCGATCCCATCATAGCCAGCTATTCCTCTATTAGGTATGTTCCCTGAAGAACTGAAAACCTCATACCACAGTGATATATTTGCACCCATGTTTATAGCAGGGCAATTTGTCATAGCTAAATCCTAGAAACAACCCAGATGCCCATCAACTGAAGAATGGATTAAAAAGATGCAGTATTTTTACACAATGGAGTATTATTCAACTATGAAACAGGATAAATTTGAGTCTTTTGTTGGTAAATGGATGATACTAAAGAACATACTCTTAAGGGAAATAAATCAGACCTGCATGTGCAAACCTTGTATTGTCTCCTTAGTGTGAGAACCTGCAGGAGAAAAATGGAATCCGAAGGGTACAATAGATACTGAGAAAAGGGAATGAACTTACTTAAAAAGAAAGAGTTACTGAGTTGAGACAGACAGGAGAGGGAATGGGGGAAAGAGACTTATCTATGTATGTAAGCAAGATGATTTGGACAATTTTACTGTGTATTTCTGCTGGTCTATGGAAAGAAGCAGTTAACACTAATTTGTTTCTTTCTCTTTTTTCAATTGCTTGTGCTTTTTCTAGTCTAAATTTCTTACAAATTTCTTTCCTTTTTTTCTTTCTCTTTAAATTATATGTGCATATATCTGATAAAATGAATAACTGGTTGAAAGTCAACACTATGTATTACAATAAATACTATGAAATTCACATTACTCCATTAATTGAAGTTCTGTTATTGCTTGTAAATTTTTGTTTTAATTTTAATTTATGCTCTCCTTACAAATAAAAAATAAAATAAAATCCTTAATTTTAAAAAA
>NW_004524585.1:8696333-8705769 GCF_000260255.1 Octodon degus | reverse complement strand
TTAATTTTTCCTTCAGGATCCACCTGAATGGCCAACGCATTCGACATTTTTTTCTTTCGCCCCATATCCAGTGGATATTGAGCCACATGGATCTTTGGAAAAGCACCTCCATCTCCAAAATCCTCTAACAACCGAGGTATCCAACCTTTCCTATAGCCGTATGGGGGAGGTTCTCTTTGGGAGGAAACCAGTGAGGCCTGCCGTGATCGCTGAGATCTTGCTTTTTCTTCAGCCTCAAGCTGGTCCTGTGATAGTTGAGTAGGTGCAGGTAAAAAGCTGAAGAGCGCCATCTTCTTCCGCTTCCTCTATTCATCTTTTAAAAATTATTTAGCTACCCAATGTATTATTTTCTGACCTTGAGTGTTTTTGTAATTTATAAATACAATAAATTTTTTGTAATTAGTAAGTTAGGAAATATATTAAAATAAAAGAAAAACAAAAATTTTCTGTTAGAGTGGCAGACAGAGTCACTGTTCACATTTCAGAATAAATTATCCCTGTATTTATAAATGTGAGTTTGTATATATAATTATATTCTTATTTGTTTGTTTTTGTATGTGTGGTAGCACATTGTAGCTATATTATCTAAGCAACTGACGTTGGTTATACAGTGGTTTTCAGGTAATGGCTTTTTCAAAAGATTTTTCAGTTGTCAAATAAGCCTTTGTAGCATGATTACTAGTGCCTGCATTATTTAATGTTAAGGTTTTCCCACAATTTATGTAACTCATTTCATTGAGTTTCATATTCTAAGTTGTATACTATTGTACTGTACACTATTGTAATGTAATTGTGCATTAAATACCCTTCTACAACAAATTTGGTTCACAACTAATTTCATCCTTATTCTGAGAGGAGGAATTATTTGATTAACGTAGATGAACCCGTTTAAGATTCTCAGTGCAAATCTATGGTTATTCAGATTTGTTTAGTCCTCTCAGGGAGACTTAGTGAAGCTCTGTCAGGTCAGAAAATTAAAGCAGCATGCTTAGTGCAGCATGCATGCAGGAATACACAAGACATATCAAGATCTCTTAAGCAATGAGGGCCAGGCAAGCTACCAAATTTGAGAAATTTTCTGTATTGCACACTGCCTCTTAAAAGTATAAACAAATTGTCTTTAGGTTTATTATATATTGCAAATTACAAATAGAAATTATGTATAGCATTGGCAGTGAGGATCAGAATAAGGCAGTGCTCCTGCAATCAGACAGATTCAGAAATGCTAGGACTCTCCTTCATTTAAGTTGACTATTCACTCTCTAAATCTTTGAATTAAGTCCTGCACCCTCTTTTCTTTCTTGGGGTTAAAAATCTCTTTCCTGTGGAAACTCTGCTGCATCTTGGTTAAGTGCTCAGCTTCTTTAGCCAGCAGCCTTGTGTTAGACCTTAGTTCTTTCCTACTATCCTACTGCATATTCATGAACAAGTTATTAAAAATCTTTAGGTTTTTACATCTATAAAATGGGGATACTAACACAACCAATAATATTGGCTTTTTGAAAGGATTAAATATCATACTGCATGTAAAATAATGCTGTACCTTACATATTATAAACTTACAATAAATATCAGCCATTATTTTATGTCTGTTGCAAAGATTATCGTATTAGTCCATCAAATGCTTGTTTAGGTTTGGAGGAGTTCCAGAGCTTAATTATCAATTATAGATAACAGAAGCAATGTGAAAAACTTTGTGTTATCATAATTTGGAAGAATAGAGAGCAACTGTTTATCTTAGTCCCCTTCTATGTTTTTGTTGTTAAGTACTTTACATATGTCAACCTACAATTACCATGATGAGCCTTATTATGAATAGAAAATTGGGGTACAAAGAAAAATTATAATTGGTCTAGTAACTAATGAAGAGAGGTTAAAATAAGATGCTTCTCTGATACATATTTATAAATAGTTTTCACTCATTCTGTCATTAACTTTTGAATATTATAAGCTTGTCTTCTGGATGGTTAACAACCTAAGTTTGCAGACCAAAATTAGAGAAAAAGGAGGGCTACAAGGAAAGCCAACATTTTGGCCCTAGCCTTCTAAGGTCAATTAAGACTCAGGACATATGAGAACTTGTACTGTAACGACATGTACCTCGGTAGTGTCCCAAATTTTCTGATCAAGAAGATTATGGGGCCAAAGAGGAAAGTGATCGATGACGTAGAGTGTGCCTAAGGAGAGTCACATGGGGAGAAGACACTCTCAGGCTTTCACAGAGAGCACATTGGCCAAACATTGGCCGTGACTCATCCACATGGCTGCCGCTGACAAAGGTTCTACAATCTGAAGTACAGGATCTCAGGATAAATCCTGAGGGCATTTCACTGACCTTCTCTGACCAAAAAGCTACAACTCTTGTTGCACAGGTCCTGCTTTACCTTGGTCTTAACCATTCCAGTAGAAAAGTATGAAGACGAAATATAGGAAGTAAAGCCATGTTGTTATGTTGAGCTGTGGGGGACTCAGATCAATAATTTCTGACATTGCCAGTTAAACAGAAGACCCAATGCTATTATGGGCTACTGGACTCTTTTAGAATATTTTGCTGAGTTTACACACCTATAATATTCAACAACGGAACTTAAAAAATTGGGATATAACTATGAATGTCCATTTTGTATCTGTGTATTCAAAGTGGTTGGGATAGATATATAGTTGCATTCTCTTAATGAATAGAATGATTTGTTCTAATGGTGTTTGTAAGTAGGATCACAAGTCTGCATCTTGTACAGCAATTAACCACTAAGAAGAATATATGCAGTGTATTATTTGTTGAAACTGTACTTTCGATTTGATTTGAAACTGTCTCATTGCTATATGTTTATCAATAAAACTTTGAAAAGAAAAAAAAAAGAGAAAAAAAAAGAAATAGTTATTATGGTTCATTTTTTTACAGAGAAGGAAACAAAAACCTACATAGTATTTATAAAGTATTTGTAGTTCCGTGGGTAGGAAAGATTGCTACATTTGAATCTATATTGGCTGGCTATCAAATTTGTGCAATTCTCTTTATTCTGTACTGCCCCTTATAGGAATAAACAACAGATTTTCTTCAAACTTATTATGTAACATTATTTATAAAAATTATACATATAGCTTAAATATATAATATTATATAGCATAATTATATACAAAATCCATATTGTATAAATTATATGTAACACAAAGGTAGCATGTTTCTTATAAGTACATATTTGTATTTATTTACTCTTTACCTAGTAGATCAGAGTAAATAAAGACAGTGATACAAACAAATAATTTTCTTTAATGAACTTAAATATAAGCAGATAACACAATTTGAAGATTTAATTTTTTTTTTTTTTGCAGAACTGAGGGTTGAACTCAGGCCCTTGTGCTTGCCAGCAAGTGCTTATTCTACTGAGCTATCTCCCTGGCCCCCTGGACATTTAATATTCTCATTTTGGATTTTCTTAGAATAGAAACCACCAGGGACATAGATTGTATGTCATGTAAAATTGCACAAAAGATAATCTTACTTTTTCAAATACTTCACTTCTATCAAAGCTAGAATTCAATTGAAGATAAAAATCTTGTTTGAAAATCTTCATTAGGTGGTTCTCCAAAGATCATTAATTATAGCATCTGCCTAAACTGCCAACTGCAAGATTCCTGCTACTGGAGTTGTTGTTCTATAACATGGAATAGGCTATAATATTAAAAGGAAATCAAAGGCCTACCACTGCCATGTGACTGGCTATTCTGAAACCTGTCAGGATTTCCAGAGTAGATGAACAGCAGGTGTTCTGTCTGTTTATCTCAGAAACTGCACAATTCATCTTAGAAAAGTTGAACACTCTCTTCTAAGTGTACTAGGCAGCTCTAAGTCACTGTGATAAATGCCTAAGATTTACTTTGGCCCTAAGCTTTAGGTAGGTTTGTGTGTGATTGGTTGAGCCCTTAGCTTTGGACCTGAGGAGATGCAGCACATCACATCAAGGCCTTGTGGCAGAGCAAAACCATTCTCCCAATAGCCAGGAAGCCAAAGAGAGGAAAAGGAAGGGCTGAGACCCCACAGTTCCCTCAAAGGTGCACTTTGAAGGATCTAAAGATCCTTCTTCAGTGATCTAAAGCCCCCTCTTCAGTGATCCATCACCTCCCAATAGCACCACGCTGGAGATTTTGCACATGGTCTTTGATGAAGGCATTGGATCCACACTCCAATACTGAGTGTTCATTTCCCAGGTTAGCAGTTCTTAATAGCAGTTATTCTGTCCTGGAGGATGTATTTATTTTCTTTCACCAAAGTCAAGATTTCTAAAGTTAAAAAAAGCATTTAATACAGGTTCACAGCATTTTATATATAACTCCAAGCTCAAACCAACTCTGAATATGGGTTCTTTCCATTTAAGGTAAAATAACAGATTCTTCAGTTAGATTAATTTTAACAACTGTATACGCCTGTGTAATTTCCCACTCAAAACAAGATATGAACCATCATCATCCCTCCATCAAGTTTTCTTTTAGGCAATGCTGCTGTCTTTCCCTACAGCCTGCATCCTACCACCAACCACTTTCTGATTTCTATCTCCATAGATTAATTTTGCCCATTATTGAACTTTATAGGAACTGTTACCAATATGTTGTTTTGAGTTTGAATCCTTTCATTCAAAAAAATTTTGAGATTTATCTAGACTGTACCAACTTTCTGTCCTTTTTTTCTGAGTCTCGTGCAATGCTGTAAACATGTATGGTATATCCTATTGGTGACATTTGAATAGTTGCTCATTATTGGCTACTGTGTATGATGCTATTATGATCAGCCTCACAGAATTACATTTCTGAGCATATATTTTAATTTTTTTGTTTGTGTGACTATCTATGAGTGAAATTGTTAGGTGTCAGAGTTCATAATTTGTTAATAAAGGAATGCAAAAATAATTATCTAGGGTATTTGTATTTGTAATATCAAGGCATAGTTCAGCCCCTCATCCTCACCAACTTTTAGCACATGGCCTGCTCCTGTACAGCTTTTAAAATTGAATCCAGGACCTTGTACTTTTCAAGAAAGTGCTATGCTACTGAGCCACACCCCCAGGGACCTACCTACATTTTAGGCCTTCTAGTGTATGGGTGTAAAAATACCATCATATAGTGGTTTTAATTTATATTCTAGATGTGTGAAGCACCATTTTAACTGGCCATTTGTATAACTAATTTTGGGAAGTGTTTTATACTTTTTCCTATTTTTTATAGGATCTTAAAATTATTTCTTTCCATTCTTTATGTATTTTGTATATGAGTTTTTGCCAGAATAAGTACTTCAAACATTGTTATTCTGCAGTCTGTGATTTATTATTCAAAATGGAACTCTTACAAATGTAGCTGATAAATGTATTCATTTATTTCTCTAAATTATGTATGTGTGTATGTATGTATGTATGCATTTGGTATAGGATCTCACTATACAACTTGGACTCATAGTGATCCTCCTGTCTCAGCCTCCCAAGTGCTGGATTACAGGTGTGCACCACTATGCCTGGCTTCAGTGGCTGGCACACCATCTACTACTGGGGATTGAACCCAGGTCCTTATGCTTGCCAGGCGGGTGCTTAGGCTCCTGACCTATCTCCCCAGCCCCAGATGATAAATTCATTTAGTGGTATGTACTTATTTGAAAAATGCCTGGCTGTATAACTGTTATTTATGTTACTGTGTTAAGTCATTTTCCTGTTACTTTGTTGAGGCACTTGCCAAATCTTGCAGCATCCCTTTCTCTCCTTCTTGGGCTATGAGTCACTCCTTTGTTCATCGTTTTCACGTTGTACCCATTAGCCCCATAGTAGCCCCTGAACTTAGCAGACTGACTATTTCAACATTGCTCTGCTATGTTCACAGCACCCTCATGTAGTACCCCAGTGTTATGTCATAAAGCTTACATTACTCCCTTCGTTCTCATTAGGCATTGCATTATGTCACACCATCCCAACAAGAGGAAAGATGAGCAGAGTGCAAGAAGATATTCTGAGCGTTTGATCACATCCACATATCTTTTGTTACAGCATTTGTTATAATTCTTCTAATTTTCTCATTGAATATTGTCATTAATCTACATTGTGACTACTTTTTAAGTTACACTCTATTGTAGGTATGGATGTATAGGAAAAAACATAGGGAAGTACATGCATATGGGTCTCAGTACTACTTGTAGCTTCAACCACTGGGGATCTTTCATGTATTTCTTGCTGATGAGAGACTATCATATGTGCCTGAGAAATATGGTCTTCAGAAAAATTGTTGCTATAATATCTATTTGAAATAGCATCAAGAACATGTTTGACTAACTTCTACTTTTAGATGATGGAGAATTGAAAATGCATGCGATGACAAGCTGCATGAAACCAAGAGCAATGATTAGCAAAGTAGCCGCATGTGTTCCTGGGTTCTCGAGTAGATGCTCACTTAAGATATGACACTGAGTAAAGTTGAGAATGTCAATTCTTCTAAATCAGATCAGCATATGCAAATAATTCTGAGAAGGTTGGCTACCAAAAATTACCTCAGTAGAGAAGTTAGTAAAATAATTTTGAATTTTCTCTTTTTCAGTTTTTACTTAAATTACTTCTTAATCAAAAAGACCTCCCATATGTTTGCATGTTTTTGTAATGAAAAAATGCTAAATATAATCAGTTGAATTTTGACAATTTCTTGGATTAGTTTTGAAAAATTAGTTAAATATCTCAATTCTGTCTTGATAACTATTGTAGACATTAAAAATAGTAACTGCCAGTTAGAAAATATTTCACTTATATCTCATAGTCAATATTTAGCAATGTCAAAGCAGAATTAACTAGACAATTGAAAAAATGGTTTGCATCTTTAAGCATATTCATACCTTGTAAACCTACACTGCTGAAACAATGTATGTGTATAAAAAGAAGTACTTCCCAGGTCAGCAAGATAGCTCAGCAGTCTAAAGTATTTCCTTAGGCAAGCTTAGAAAGCGCAGGGATCAGGGTTTGATTCCTGGCACCACATGCCATGCCAGCCATGCCCCCAGGAGGGACTGAGCTGGCCAGAGTCCAGGCATAGTGGTACATCCTATAATCCTAGCTCTGGGGAGACTGAAAGCAGGAGGATCACCACGAGTCTGAGCTGCATAGTGAGATCCTGCAACAACCAAATATATAAGAAAATACTTCCATTAAGATTCTTAAGAGTATATAAAGCAGACTTTGTTTTTAAGTTTTGAGACCTAAGTTTCTCACATAGCACAAGAAATTATTATCTTCCTGCCTTACCCTCCAAGGATGCTGAGATTATGGGTGTGTGTCACCATGCCCAGCTTAAGCATATTAGATATATTTTTCAAAGCTATCTCTCTTTTTGCTATTTCTCTTCACTTTTGACATAGATAAACTAGCTACAAAAAGAATCTGGGAGGTACCAAAACTTTTTAATCCCTTGTTAATACATTAGACCAACCAGAAGAATTTATACTCTTGTGAATTTTAAAAAGTCCATATGCCCATGTATAGTCAGAAAGATCACATTCAAAGAGAGATGTTTCTGTACTGTAAATTGAAACATCAACCATGTAAACTAAGGAATAGGCAACTATGTTTTCATTGTTTAAGGAAGCAATAGAGAAGTGTGGATAGGTAATGAATGACTGCATTAGTATTTCTTAACATTTTTCCCACCTCAAGGCAGGACCACAGATGGAGAAAAAGCACAAGCCCAGTGCCTCTTTTTGTGCAGTCAGCATAAACAGACTTCACTGAACTCAGGGATTTGTGAGACAAAATATGTTCACCAAAAAGTAGAAAAGTCACACTGATTTACTAGCATTATTTGAAAATACTCTTTAGATGAAACGTAAATATTTGTACCATACTGTATATTGTCAATGTGATATTCACAAGTCATATGTGATTATTTAAGTGTAAAATTCATTGATGTCTCAATTTAATCAATTTAATTTAGTTGACTTGAAATCTCAGGTCCTTCAACAGGCCATCCATACTTCAAGTAATTAACAGCTCCATGTGGCCAGTGGCCACTATATTAAACAGCAAAACTATAGACTATTTACATCATCCCAGAAAGCTACATTGACAATGTTGCTTTAGGAAATAAAATTTGGCCAACTTTTTAGGTACATCAAGTCATACTCACTTTAATATTTTAATTTCCTATGTAACTGGTACTCATTTTATAGTTTTTCACTTTATTTCAGGGAACATATGATTTTCCTTTGCTTGAGTTTAGAACAGAAACTTAGGTTTTAGTCTATACAAGAAATGAAACTTCAGCAACTTCTTAATGAAAACAAATGTAGTCAGAGGGGGCTCTCTTTTTTTGTTTTCCCAGAAAGATCAACTTTCACACAGTGTTAAAAATTGTTTCAGTTGGCTGCATCCTGACTACTCCCTTGAAGACATCTGCTTCCCTTGTGGGGGCGTGAGAGGGACCCACGTGGAGAGTGCTTCAGGTGGCCTCAGCTCATTTTCCAGCTTGTGTGGAGAGGCCACGGATGTGGCACACTGGGCTACAGCAACTGCCAGTTCACCCTTGCATCCTGACCCCTACCGTGGCAGAGACCAAAGCATCAAAGGAAAGCCCAGATTCCTCGCAACATATTTAATTGCACAATCCTACACCCAGGAAATGTTTTCTCTGACCCAGACTGGTAATCAGCTTATGCCCTAAAGCATGAGAAAAGGGTCATTAATTATATAGTAAACTGGATTTTATAAGGATCACTTCAGTATGGAAAATAGAATACAAACTGCCTTTACCTAATGTGTCTCTGTGCCTTCTATAAAAGTGGGACACAAGAGGCTTCATACTATTTCTTATTTTAAAATGAAAGAGTAACCCCTAATTAAGAATATTACTGGCAGGCTGTATAGAGAAATCATGGGTAGAATGAAATGTTGGAGTAGAAGGTATACATGTGCCTTGCTAGGGGCACATTATTGTCTTTCTTCTCTTTTAACTGCAAAATATATAAAAGGTGTTAGGGCTTATGGAGCCTTTTTATTGTTTTGTTTTAAAGCTGTCAGAAGACCTGTGGAGATTTAACCCCCTTTACCCCTAAGCAAACCATGAACCTTCCCATTTGAATCAAGGAAAGAAGGAAAAACAGAAATAGGATTGCTATATTAGTCGCTTTCTAAATACAGTAAGTTTAAGGAGACATTCATTTTGGCTCACAGTTGAGAGAATTCAGTCCATGTTTAGCTCTCTCCCAGTCGGAAGAGCATGGCAGAGGACACCTGCCTACCACATGGTAGGCACAAAGAGGAAGGAGGAGCCAGAAACAACCTTCACTTCTTGACCCACCTCTTCCAACCAGGCTCCAATCCCAAGCACAAGACTTTTGGGAGTCATTTTAGAGATAAACCATAATCGCCTACTCTGGCCCCCAAAAGGCTCATGCCCATCGCATTATGTGAAATATATATAT
>NW_004524585.1:8685884-8696233 GCF_000260255.1 Octodon degus | reverse complement strand
AGTTCTAGCATTGCTTAATAGTCCAAGTCCAAAGTCTTCTGAGACAGAAGACAAACTCTTAGCTCTGAGCCTCTATGGAAATAAAAAAGAAATTTCAATATTTCTAACATATAGTAGCATAGGGTAAGTATTTCCATTCCAAACAAGAGGAATAGTGAAATGGAAAGGAATCTGATTGAAAACAAACAGGGAAAACATTAAATACTGTATTGTTATATTTAGCACTTGGGGCAAGTTGTGGTGAGACATGAGCTCTAAAGACTTGGGCAGTGACACCTTTATAGATTTGCCAGGTTCAGCCCATATGACCTCTGTCTTGGGCTCACTCCTGCACTACCTGTGGCTTTCCTCAGGATATACCTGACATAGCCAATGTTTTGGGATCTTCACTCTCAGTTTCACACACTAATGCCAGAGGCACACTGCATAGCCTCCCAGGACCTCCTTTGAAATCAGGGAAGAAACCTCCATGACCCCATAACTCTTGCATGCTACATATCTAAATCATCTGCACCATGTAGATAACACCAAGGTCTACCACCAGCTATGCAGTATCTGAAGCTACTTGGATCATGGCTACTGTGGCCCCTGAGTGCCTGAATGGCTGAGCGTGGTGAACTGAATCCTGGGAAACCAATTCCCTAAGCAGTTCTCAAGCAGAGGGCCTGGGGGTTCTCCTCTCAAATGAAAGGTTGACACCTTTGTACCTTTGGGCCTGTTGTTTTGCTACAAAACACTTGAACTCTTTTATATTCTAATCTTTTGAGCCACGCTCTCCATGGCTACAATTTTTCAGGCTGTTTTTTTCTCAGCAAAACTGGAAACTTCCTGGAATAGCTGTTTTACCCTTCTTTTCTTTTTTCTGTTACTATTTTCTTTCTTCTTTTGTGTACTTGATACAAGGTCTCACTGTGCACCTTGAACTCAGCCTCCCCAGCACTGGAATTACAAGCATGTACCACCACACCCAGACTGGTCACTGGTTCACTGTGCCCCAGGGGTGGGGCCAGCACATCATACAGGACTGGGAATCAAACCCTGATGCATGTGCTTGCCAAAGCAGGCACTTAGTCTGCTGAGCTATATCATCAGCTCTGATCCTTATTTTGATAGATCTGGTTAAAAGTAGCCAGCAGTACATATGCCATAGCCTGAATGTTGGATTGCATTAAAATTTTCTCCACTAGATTAATTAGTCCACAACTTTCAGTCTTGACCTCTTTCAAAGTCTCAGGACATGGGCAAAAAGAAAAACCTTCTGCCAGAATGTAACACACATGGCATGTAGTTCAACTGCCAATGGAGTCCTTGTTCCCAGCTGAAACCTGACCCTCCTTTACTGTGTACCTCTTAGGAGCATTCTGGTATTTTGAATTCTGACCAGAATCTGCTAATATGCTTGGCTTGCAGAATTATAGGGTTTTTATGGTCAGTATTTCCAAATCTTCTCTCACAAGCCAATTCCAATGACTTCTAAGCTACATTGTCAGGTGTCATCACAGTAATGGCCTAATGGCCACACTTATCTGGTGCACTAAGTTTTGTATTTTCCCACTACTGGAACAAGATTCCCTACATCTGGAGAGACAGCAGCTTATTTGGGTGATGTCACAGTGAAATCAGCCCAATATTGGTTAGTTTCACATCAGAATGACAATGGAAGGAACTTTTCCTTATGGCAGCTAGGAAGCAGAGAGAGAAGGAAACAAATGGCACAAAAATATACCATTCCAGATCATATGCCCAGGGACCCATCTCTTATACTCAGAGTATACAAACTCCAAATATGAGACCCATGGGTGTATTTTAGATAAAAGCCATAAAAATTGCTTTCTTTGAGTAGCCCTGAACTATCTCCAAGATATTCCTTTCATTTTGCAGCCTAAGAGAACTTTCGTTCTTCCAGGAGCAGTTCAAAGTTCTGTTGATGTAAACTTAGTCCTAGAATATGGGCAGCACCTGTATCAGTCCTGGCACAAGGAAGGAGGTGTGTGAATACTGTATTTGGCAAAGTTTCAATTTATTCAGGGAGCTACTTTAGCTTCTAATGTGACCTCCTGGCTTCAGGTTTAGTTCTCCCAGCATGGAAATAGTGTGGTTTTATGGGTGAGCACTTTGGTTTGCAAGCTACAGGGAGTGAACATTTATGCTAAATCAGTTACAATTATTTGGCAAATTACTAAGTCCTCCTCAGTCTCCCTTATTTCGTCGTCTATGCAACAAGGATCATAAAATCTACTTTGCCATATTGCTCAGAGAGAAAATGCAATCATATATAGACATCTCTTTGGCACATTGTTAACTCTGAACATTGGTAGTTATTAGATTAAAAACTTTCCTGTGGGTGCCTTTCCTGAGAAGTGCCACAGACTCTCAGTGTCACCCAAACCCAAGTAAAACTTGTTGTCATATCATATTTACTTAGAATTCAACATTCAGCCTTCTCAGAGCTTGACAACTAGACTGAGATACAGATCATATCTTGTAAAAAGAAATTAAACATTTTGATTTTCACATTTGGGGCTTCTCTCCTACACTCGCTAAGAATGTATCTGCTGTGCCAATTCCAATTTTTACTTGTTAGGTCTTTGTGACATAATATTGAAACCAAGGAAGATCCAGAAAGGAACTTTAAAGACTAAGTGCTTAGGGAGGTAAGAGTCATGGGCACAAGAAAGATTTGAAGCAAGGCAAGGAGCATTTGTGGATGCAAAAGAATGATCTGTGAAAGGAATTGGGGACTCTAGAATGTGCCAGTGAATAGTTAGAAGCATATGACAGAACCTTAATTTTGAGCTCACTGTTGTTTGCTTACAGATATGCTTTTGCTTCCACTTCTAGTTATTTCCTGACTAAGGTTTGCAACTAAGCAAATTCTGGTGAACTCTGGTTATTTCTGGTTTTTGCGGAGGATATGCTTGTTGAACAGAGACCTCACACCTCACCTGTGGTTATTCATGTTTCCATAGATGAAAGGCTTTACTGTCTGCTGCATGAGTGGCTCTGGCAAGAGAACTGTTACACTATGAGAAAGGGTGATTTTTACACAATCTGCAAACCTTTGGGATACCTGGAAACATGAGCCCAGTTTTCTGTTCTTCTGGGTGGCACGGGGAGAGAGGAAGGCTTGGAGCCACACATTTTTTAACTGTGGGAAATTTTATCAGGTGACATTAACAGCTAAAGGGGAAAACACCTTGTTGCCAAGGCCAGTGGCCGGCAGGCTGCACACAGTAATAGAGTGTAGGCTGAGACTATCCTTTCCCATTTGCTCAGTATCTTATGTCCATTTTCAGTTTGCAGGGAGGGGGGTGCTTGAAGACCTTAATACCCAACTTGGCCCTTGGCTTATGAGATGATACTTCTGTTCTTTCCAGTGATGTAGACTTGCAAAGAAACTATAAAAATGGTTTTAAAATCCCAGGTAGGATCAAGTTAAGACCTATGTAGAACCTTAAGCACTGCAAAAATTATAGTGTCACCCTTTCTACATGTAGTTTAAAACAAAACAATTCTCGGTTAAATATAAAAAAAGACTGAGATAGTTGAATAGAGACTTCCTAAAAATTAATTAGCTATTTTGATGTTCCTAACAGAAATTTCAATTGTATTTCTTAAAAAGTTTGAAGGTCTTCTAGATTACTGGCACCCTAATTATGTGTTTATGTTAGTCATTAAATCACTCTCTTTGTGGTGGTTGAAATGATTTTAGAAGACAGATGAAGGAAGAAACCAGCTGCCTTGAATAAGGTGATGCTGTTCTACATGTGTGCGGTGGGACCCTGATTCTATGCACAACAACAGGTTGGAATCCATTATAATCTCTAAACTATTTCATAAAATTTGGACTACTTGTTATTTCTCTGAAGTGCAAAGTGATCTTTCTTCATCCCAATCCTTAAGTCCATTTCCCTTAATAAGATTTTTTGGCAGTATCCACCATGAGGTTACATAATAATAGTTTTTGAACCATTCATGCTTTTCACTTTTCTCCACACTCAATTGCCTAGTCTAAAAAATTGATAAAATAATCCTTATTAAAATAATGATGTTATTAGTATAGTACCAGGATATATAGTAATAGATCACAAATGACCAACCCTTGAATTGTACTTCACACTCTATAAAGAATGTGATCTTTTCATTTGAACCTCATAGCAGTTGTGGGATGTAACAGGAGAGTCCTATAAAAGTTAATGAGCAAACTTCCTTCACAGTTTAATAGGGTCTTAGTGGAGATAGTATTTCTTGACACCAAACATCAAAGCACTTTTACTAGCTTATAATCATGATTTTATTTTATTTTATTTTATGTTTTGTAGGGGACAAGAGAGAGACCTCACTGGCGGCATAAGGAGTACACAATAAAATGTGCCAATATTTCTTTCCATAGAAGCTTTATCCATTAAGTCCCAGGGTAAATGTTATGTCCTCTGTGAAGCCTGGATCACTAGCCAGAGTACATTCTTTATTCTTTCTTTGGATGCCAAAAGTACTTTTTTAAAAAATCTTTTAGGTTTGTATCTTCCCTAGAATTGTGAATTCCTTTAGGATTAGTTTATCCTTTTTATGATCAACATGTATCAGAGTAATTAAAGCACATAACAGATACTTAGTGAAAACTTGCTGATGGATCTGTTAACTGAATGAATGAATGATTTAGACCCGTGTCATGGGTTGAAGATAGTTCTCCAGATCAAGGTCTCTAAATATAGCAAGGATATTATAAACTGAAAGATCAAGCAGAGCTCTTGGAATTCCACTCAAAATCTACTGTTCAGCATCAAATGCAGCTTCACATCAGCATCATGAAAGCTGCATTTTTGAAGATGTTTCAAAACACAAGCAACAACAGTCTGAAGGAATTTCAGAAGTACTAGAACATTAAATGTGTCTAACTGTCCCTATGAGTGCACCTTACAATTATGTCCTTCCCATAAACTAAATGAAAAAAGTCATTAAAAAATAGGATGCATTTTTGGAAACTTTTCGGGGCTTACAAAAGTTCTAAAAGGTAGCAGCTTGCAGGCAAAGCTTCTGGAAACATTCTACTGGTTTCTTAAGTGTTCCATTCTGAGAAAAAAGAATGCAAACGTCAAATGCGTGTTCTCAGCTCGGCTGCAGCAACACAGCAGTTATCATTAGCCCTGATAATCTGCTTGTCAGCACTCTCACTTCACACTGCAGAAAGCTGAACTCTTTCCTCATTTATTAGTATAAGAGCTAGTAAAGTCTTCAATTGCAATGTTTTGGACAGATCTGTAGCTTCAAACACATAATCAACAGAGTTCCTCAAGGAAAGCCAGTTGAAGTTCATACTTCACACCTTGGTACATTAATAACATTAATTTCACTCAGCCTTTGTAATCAGCGAGTTCCACCTACAGACACTTATTTGAAGATGTCTGCAGGCCCACACAAGTAGGCAGGTAATAATACTTCTTCTACAGGAGATTGCTCCGTGGAGAAGGTGGAGATTAGGAAGAGTAATAATTATACCTGAAATGTTAATAACTGGATATCTTTTCTGAGCCCTTAGAAGTATTTACATTTAAAAAGATAAAATTACTAAAAAAATTGTAAGAAGAATAAGAGCAGTTTCAGTGAAAAATGGGCAATTTTCTTTTTTGTTGTTGATGTTACTGCCTAGTTCCCTTAGTGATTCTTTGTATGCTTAGAAACTGAAGGAAACCATTATTATGCAAAGCACTTGGACACAAATGGCATTGTATACCTCACAGGATGGGGAAATCTCTTTTAAAAAGTAGAGGAAGGTGAAAGAAGGAAAAAAAATTGAAGCATTCAGTGTTTGGGGTTTTCAGTGAAAACTTATTGCTGTGCTTGCCAATGTTATCCTGCAGCTGGGTATATGCAACTGCTATACTGGAAGGGGAAAAATCAAAAGTTCAAATAGTAAGCTTTTAATTTCAGGTTGAATGCAAGAGAATTAAACATTTAAATTTTTAGCATTTCTGCCTCTATGTAAGTCCCATAGTAGGTATTATTAAGAAAGATTAGTTGATGTGGGTAGAAAATATCAGATGAATATCTTCTCAAGTTGTGACAGGATAATATGTGCAAAAAAATGTTTTTTCATTTATGTATTTGGTACAGGTCTCACTATGCAGCTTGAACTCATAGTGATCCTCCTGTTTACAGCCTCCCTAGTGCTGGGATTACAGGCGTGTGCCACCACACCCGGACTCCGTCACTGGCTCAGCGCACTCCAGGGGCAGGGCCAGCGTAGCATGTGGGACTGGGAGTGGACTCCTGGTCCCTGCGCTTCCCAAAGCAGGCTTTTAGTTCTCTGAGCTATCTCATCAGCCCTTTGTGCAAAAATTCAAAAGTAAACTTTTTAAAATTAAGTTGGTCTTTGCCTTCCATATTAAGATCACTAATGATGTCTCATCAACACAGCAATGAACTCAGCTGGTGAGAAGTCCAACTGTATAATTTTTGTGATGACTCTCTGTAGCTTCTTTCTTATCCTAAGTGAGGACTCCGTTTACTTACTACAAATAGAAAATCACATATATTTCAAGTTTATATTCAGGTCCATCAAGTCTTCAAAGGGAGGTTCCTGAAGGGTTGTTGATTATGACAGTTGGTTTCCCTTTGATACTTAATTAAGGCGATACCACTATGGATTTAGCCCTTTGTTTTTATTTTTCTCATAAGACTAAATGTGAAGTTGTTGTATTTTTACACAATGGAGTATTATTGAGCTATAAAACAGGACAAATTTGAGTTTTTTGTTGGTAAATGGATGCAACTAGAGAACATACTCTTAAGTGAAATAAATCAGACCCACCTGTGCAAACATTGTATTGTCTCAGTGTGAGAACCTGAAAGAGAAAAATGGAATCTGAAGTGTGCAATAGACACTGGGAAAAGGGAATGAGTTACAAGTTGAGGAGTAGGACAGGAGAGGGAGTTGAGGGAAAAGATTTTTCTATGTATGTAAGCAGAATGGTTTGGACAACTGTACATACATTTCTGATGGTCTATGTAAAAAAGTAGTCAATACTTTAATTAGCTTTGTCTCTTTTTTTCAATTGTTCATACATTTTCTCTTCTAAATTTCTTATACATTTCTTTTTTTTCTTCCTTTTTCGATTTTATGTGCATATATCTGATAATATGAATAACTAGTTGGAAGACAACACTATGTATTATAACAAATACTGTGGAATTCATATTACTTTGCTAAGTGAGAATCTGTATCAGTTTTAATTTTTTCTTTTTAATTCTATTTTTTACTCTCTTTAAAAAATGTAAAAAATGACTGCCAGCTTGAAGTATGGGAAATAAAGTTAAATAAAAAGTGATTGGCTTTACATGTCTTTAAATCTTCACTTCTGTACACAAAGTGATTAAAGTACAGAATGATGTAAATTCAGTAATTTACAACAAATCTTACAGTAATCTTACAATAATCTTAAAACAAAGAACAGATTCATCCTCAGAAGACAAGAAAAAGGTAAACACAATCTTGAATTTGTTTTTTAATTTAGATATTGTCACAGGGTCTCACTACACATCTTGGATTTGTAGTGAATCTCCTGTTTCAGCCTCCCCAGCACTGGGATTGCAAGCATGCACCACCACACCTGGTTTTGGTGGCCAGCTCTGTGGGCCTTGGGTAAGGCCAGCATGACATGCAGTACCCAGAATCAAACGAGGGTTAGTGAGCTTGCCAGGCAGGTTCTTAGTCCACTGAGCTATCTCAAGGTCCCACAATCTTGATTTTTTAAATAAGATTTTCATTGTTGGCAATTTTAAACATGTACAAAAGTAGAATAATTAAAAAAATTCCTGAAGTTACAGAACTTCAACGTTAGCCCCCCAAAGTTCAATAATTCTAATAATTAATTAGTTCCTTTTATGCTGCATATACTGCTACTTATTATCCATCCACTTTCTTCAAGTCCGTAGAATTTTGATGTGGACCTCAGACATATGATTTCATCTCTGCATATTTCAGTATATATCGTTAAAATAAGTCATTAATATAAAAATATTACTGTGTGATTAAGGAATTTAAAAACTTTCATATATTTTTAAATATCCAGTAATCATGCAAAGAGTTAATTTTCTCACAAGTCCCACAAGTAAATTTATTTTGTAATTTGTTTGAATTGGGATCCATAAGAGTTTTGATAAGTGACCATTTTTAAGTTTTTTTATTCTTTAATTTCACTTTCTACGGTTTTTATTTTTACTTTTTGTTATTGTTAAAGAAAGGTCAGGGCCTGGGGAGATGGCTCAGTTTAATAAGTGCTTCCCTGGTAAGCGCAAGGGCCTGAGTTCAATCCCCGGTTCCGAAAAAAAAAAAAAAAAAAAAAAAAAAAAAGGTCAATTGTTCTCATTCACTTGAACAAGTTTCTCTGTCTTCTATATTCTATATATTTTAAATATCAGGACATATATATGAATTTTGAGTTTTATTTTCCAAGATAGCTCATATACAATGGAATATTCTAACAGAAGTAAAAATATCTGATTTTCCCTCTTTTTGCTGTCTTTCTCTTTTGTGACCTGAGCAGATATTGATGCCAAATGAATTAGGGCAGAATTAAGGCAAATCAACTAGTGAATTAGGGCAGAAAATGGTTATATTTTAATTATATCCTTCATTATTTATTTATGAGGTGAAATATTGCTATAAATAGAGACTTTCTGTAACCTGCTAATAAACAATGCAGCTCCATTAGTGTAGGAAAGACTGTATACTATTCAGCTTTCTATTACTGAGACAAAATAGTTGAGCTAATAAACTTAAAAGGAAAAAAGTTTCATTTGCATGCACATTTTCAAAGTGTGCATCCCTGATTTGTTAACCCATTCCTTTTGGTCCTGTAGTGGGCAGGACACCATGAAGGGAGCCTAAAACAAATAGAGACAGAGAAGGACTAGAAACCTAATACCACTTTTAAGGTCATTCCTAGTGATTTAATTTCCCACAGCCAGGTCCCACCTCTTAGTACTAATAGCTGAATATTAAGAGACCCTTATTCAAACCAAAGCAGGCAGGATGAATATTTTATTTGCTCATTTTCAACAAATACTATGTTCATAGCCTATTCTGATGATTAAGTATTTCTAATTCTGATGTTAAAACTATTATAAAATCATGGGAATAAATGTTTAATATATTTCCATACATTGCAGTTATTATTTTATTGTTGATAAAATTAAATCATTCCTGCCAGTGAGAGTTTCTCAGTCTTCTAAGGCCTGAAAAAGTTTTCAACAAATCCTTAAGCATTTTGACTTATAAGATTTTCAGGCATCTGGCATGTTCCTCACCCACACCTAGGTATCCTTTTCTCTAAGGATGCCTGGGTTCTTTTCTGTAGGAAATGACACATGAAGGACACTGTCAGTGTTTTGTGTACCTTTCACCTAGATTGGTCATTGATTTTAGGTATCCATTGTTTTCTTCTCTGTAGCAAATCAAGTTATAAATACTTGCTATATAAAGGTATCAATGTTTTCTACTTAAATTCAGATATTCACAATTATATTTTTCTCTTACTACCAATCTTACTTTTGAAGAACATAATATTTTTTGTCAATGTGTATAGCGATGTTTTAGTCTCTAGATCTTACTTTCTGCAAGATTTTTCTTTTTCTTTTTTTTCTCTTTTTTATTGAGAAATAAATATGAATGAGACAGTTTCACAGCTGATTAATAGGACAGTTTTGATAGTCAATACACTGTACATTGTTATCTTCTTAGTGGTTATCCATGGTACAAGAAGCAGACAGGATATTCTGTCCAAACACTGTTAGTACACCTTTTTCTTCTCATTGAGTTAAGTGAAAGTAGCTGTAAATTTATCTTATTTTGTATATATAAATACAAAATGATCTTTCCCTTGTATCTTTTTTTCAAAATTTTTATTTATTTATTTTTCCTGTCAGAGGTGAATATTCTATTGGCATCTAAATACTATAAGTGTTTGAATTCAACTAAGCAATTTAACACTGGCTAGAAGTCTATAATATTAATGGGTTATCCTCAGAAGTTATTGACTTGAACCTTTTACAGCTCATCGTATTAATATAGTTTTACTTTATATACCTCATTTTTATGCTTTCCTACTGGATGGTTAAGACCAAGATATAGCAAGACCTATATACTCAGAAATGTAACTTTTGTATCTGATAAGGTCAGCCAAGTACGCTCAGGATTTATCCTGTAGCTCTGTGCCACCTTTTGTACATCCTTTTGTCAGTGTCTGACATGAGGATGAGTTACGGCCATTGCTTGACCAATTTGCTCTCTGTGAAAGCTTGAGAAAATGTTTTTTCCTCTCCATGTGACTCTCCCCAGGCTCACTTTA
>NW_004524585.1:8673162-8681724 GCF_000260255.1 Octodon degus | reverse complement strand
TATGCAACATATTGCTGGGTTTTGTTTCCTAATCCACTGTGCCAGTCTATTTCTCTTAATTGGTGAATTGAGTCCATTTACGTTGATGGTTATTATTGAGATGTGTTGACTTACGATTGACATGTTATTTGAATGCTGTTTTTAAACTGTTTTTTCTCCTGTGTTTAACTGTTTGTCCTGTTTAATGGGTTGCTTCTGTTCTCGTTGGTGGAGTTCTGATCATTTTGTTCTACCTGCTTGCCAACTCCCCAGACCCCTTTCCAGGCAGAGCCCAGGCCTAGATCATGTGTTGGACCTTCCACACACTCACCTAAACTAACTCCGTCAGACAGGCCTGGTATAGAACCCTGTAGCAGAGCTCCCTGCAGAGAAGCTAGGGGCCAGACCCACCCAGATGAGCCAGGAGCTGAACATCTTGCCAGAGGGACACAGCAGGTTCACTTTCATGGGCTGCAGCAGGAAGAAGCTGAGCACAGCAGCCAGACCCAAGCCAGGCACATCTGGATGAATTCAAACATGGTAGAGCTGGACCCAGTAAGCTTAGATACTTTGCTAGACCTAGATCTATGAGAACATCTTTTCTCTTTCTCTGTTGATTGAGACAGGGGTCAACAGGTAACCAGCATTAATAAGTCTGCCTGGAAGACTGCTATGTTCATAAAGGGGAGGTGATCAAACAGAACTTAGGGGAACTAACTTAAATACAAATTACCTATTTAATACCTGCCTAGCTACACAGACATAATATTTGCTCTTATGGCTTAAAATACAATCCCATTAGTTACGAAAGTTTTTCGATGGCTAACTATTACTTCCATACTGTAGTTCTTTAAATACAAAACTATATCTGCCTTAATCACATAATTTCTCTTGGGTAAGAATTTCAATAGGTGCTAAGGTAATAACTGCACCAAAGTTCTACACCAAAGGTCGGAGGACAGTTCTATACAAAATTACAAAGAGAAGGAGCAAAACGCATTCTCAGGCTCTGCTCCCACCCAGAACAAATGCAGGAGACGCTAGTATAGAAAAAATTGGAAATAACACAACTGAAATCTCTAAATTTATAGAGTCTGAAGTAAAGAAACAACTTCAGAAAGGTATAGAGGAAATCAGATCAGAAATAATCTCTGAAGCAAAAGAGAAAGGATGAGTATAAAAGAAGTAATAACTGCTTATAAAGAAGACACTGATAAAAAATAGAGGAGAATACAAAAACAATGGAATCCTTGAATGAGCAATATAGGAAAGAAACAAGACACAGGAAGCAGATTCAAAGAGATAAACAGAAAATTAAAACCTCAATTACAAGCTGACAAAACTGTTTGAATGAAAGTGAAGATAGAGTTTCAAACCTTGAAGACACCATTATAGTTAGTGAAAAGGTAAGAAAAGATCTCTTAAAAACAAGTAGGATGAAGGAAAAAATAATTCAACGTCTGCAAGATGATGCAAACATGAACAACGTGCGACTAATAGGCATCAATAAGAAAGAAGGAGTAAATACAAATGATATAAAAAGAATATGTGCAGAAGTAACAGGAGAAAACTTCCCAAAATACAGGTGAACAATCTGACATTCAGGAAACAGAAGCATATACAACTCCAAATACATCAACCTGATTAAAACCACACCCAGACATGTAATAATCAAGATCCCAGAAATTCAGCACAGGAGCAGTGTATGAAAAGACTCTAGAGAGAAGAAACAGATCACATTTAAAGGAAAACCACCAAAATAATGCCATATTTCTCTTCATAGACCTTCAAGTCTAGAAGAGCATGGAGAAAGTTCCTTGAAGTCCTCCAAGAAAAAAATTCCAGCCCAGAATGCTATACCTTGAAAAACTCTCTTTCAAGTTTGACGGAGAGTTGAAATACTTCTATTACAAAGAACAACTAAAGAATTTCATGATGTCAAAACCAACCCTACACAGACTACTAAAAGATATTCTAGAGAGGAACCAAGATGACCAGAAGTCCATGAATGAGAATGGAAAGAACCCACCAAATAGGGCAAACAATTAAACACAGGAGAAAAAGGGGTATACAACACCAGATAAATAACATGTAAATCAAGTCAGTACATCTGAGTTATAAAGATCAATTTAAATGGACTCAACTGACCAATTAAAACAAATAGACTGGCTGAGTGGATTAGAAAACAAAATCCAACAATATGCTGTATACAAGGTACACACTTAACACATAAAGAAATTTATAGATTGAAAGTCAAAGGATAGAAAAAATACTGCACGGCCCAAAACCTCAGAAAAAAGCAGGAGTAGCAATCCTGTTCATAGACAGTCTGAGCTTCAAACCAAGAATGATCGAATGAAATAAACAAGACCACTACACTGCTTAGGGTAAAAATAAAAGAGGGAGAGGTAACAGTCATAAATATGTATACACCAAAAACGGGAGCACCCATCTATATAAGACAAATTGACTTGGTCATGAAAAATCTAATATCCAATACTACAATCTTCACGGGAGACCTTAACACCCCCTTATCACAGAAAGATAGGTCAAGCAGACAAAAAAAAATAGCAAAGAAGTAGCAGAACTGACCCAGAACTTGGAAGAAATGGACTTAGTGGACATATACAGTGCACCACACAATCACAGCAGAATACACATTCTTTTTCAGCTACACATGGGTCATTTTCTAAAATAGACCACATTCTGGTCCATAGGTCATGCTTAAGTATATTCAAGAAAACAGAAATTAAACCATGCATATTATCTGATCATAGTGCAATGGTACTGTAAGTAAATGACAAAGGAAACCACAAAAACCTTATAAATACATGGAAATTAAACAACACTCTCCTCATTAACCAATGGGTTAAAGATCAAGTTAAACAAGAAATTAAACAATATCTACAATTCAATGAAAATGCAAGTACAACTTATCAGAATTTATGGGATGCAATGAAAGCAGTTCTTAGAAATTTATAGCTGTGAACTCAGAGATTAGGAAAACAGAGCAGGAACAAATAAATACCTTAATGATGCAACTCAAAAGTCTAGAAAAAGAAAAGGAAACAAAACCCAAAGATAAGAGGAAATTGTAATGATTAGAGCAGAAAATAATGCAATGGAGACAAAGAAAACAATACAAAGAATTAATAAATCAAAAAGCTAGTTCTTTGAAAGATTATGTAAAGTTGAAATGCCCCTAGTTAACTTCATCAAAAAGAGGAAAGAAAAACTCAAATTCAAGCAATAAGGAATGAAAAGGGAGAAATTACCACAGACCCTGTGGAAATTCAGAAAATTATCAATAGCTATTTTGACAATCTTTACATAAATATTACAGAATAGGAAACACAGAAGAAATGAACAGATTCTTATAAAGGTACAAATTACTAAAACTGAATCAAGAAGATATAAGAACTCTCAATATCCCTATAACAGCAAATGAAATTCAAAATGTAATAAAAAACTTACTGACAAAGAAAACTCAAGGTCCTAGCAGATATATAGCTGAATTCTGGAAGAAATTTACAGAAGATATAATACCAATACTCCCCAAACTCTTCAGTGAAATTAAAAAAGAAGCAGTCCTCCCAAAATCATTCCTAGAGGCAAGTATTATACTGATACTAAAACCAGAGAAAGATGCCATTAAAAAAGCGAACTATAGGCCACTCTTGCTCAAGAACACTGATGCAAAAATCATCAACAAATTCCTAGCAAATAAATGTTCCATGTTATGTTTAAGATGTTTGATATTCAGACAGGTAGTGAGGTTAAGCTTAACTGCCTATGTTATAGCGTAATAATATCATTAAGCTTCTTATCTGGAGGGTTTACAACTTAAGTTTGCAGACAACAATTTGGGAAAAAGAAAGACTGCCAAGACAGCCAACATTTGGCCCTAGCCTTTCAAGGTCAGTGAGGACTCAGGACATAGGAGAACCTGTACTGTAACATAGTGTAACTCAGTTGTGTCCCAAATTTTGTGATAAAGGAGATTATGGAGCCATGGAATAAAGTGATCGATGATGTAGAGTGTGCCTAAGGAGAGTCACATGGAGATAAAACATTCTCTCAGGCTTTCACAGAGAGCATATTGGTCAAGCAATGGCCATGACTAATCCAACATGGCTGACACTGACAGAGTCTACAAACTGCAGTACAGGGATTCAAGATAAATCCTGAGGGGATTTGACTGACCTTATCAGACCCAAAAGATACATTTCTTGTTATAAAGGTCTTGCTTTATCTTCATCTTAACCATCTAGCAGAAAAGGATAAAAATGAAGCATTAAAATTAAAGGTATATTAATATGCTGATCTGTAAAAGGCTCAAGTCAACAACTTCTGACATTGCCAGTCATGCTGATAACCCACTACTATTATGGACTACTAGGCTATATCAGATTATTTTGCTGAATTCCCTCATCTACTATATTTAAATGGTAATGGAATACTCATCTCTTACAAAACTAAACAAAAAAGGGATACAAATGAAGAACCATTTTGTATGTGTACATACAAAATAGGCTAGGTATACAGCTACTTTCTCTTAATTCAATAAGAAAAAGATTTATACTAATAGTGTTTGAACAGGATATTATGTCTGTATCTTGTACTATGAATAACCACTATGAAGACAACAATATGGAAAGTATTAATTATTGAAACTGTCTAATTAATTGGTTTTAAAACTGTCTGATTGCTATTTGTTTCTCAATAAAATTAATAAAAAATAGAATTTCACTATGTTCATAAAGAGCTACATTTCTTGTTACATAGGTCTTGCTTTATCTTAGTCTTAACCATCTAGCAAAAAATATAATAATGAGATATAAAAAATAAAGCCATAGTAATATTCTGAGCTGTAAAAGGCTCAAGCCAACAACTTCTGACATTGCCAGTCCTATGGATAACCACCTACTATAATGGGACTATATTGGATTATTTTGTTGAATTCAAGCACCTACAATATTTAAAGGGCACAAAATACCCATCTCCAATGAAATTAAAAATAAAGGGTATACAAATGAAGGATCATTTTGTATCTATACTCTAAATAGGATAGATGTACAGCTACTTTCTCTTAATTCAATGAGAAGAAAGATTTGTACTAATAATGTTTGGACAAGATATCATATCTGCATCTTGTACTATGAATAGCTACTATGAAGACAACAATATGCAATGTATTAATTATTGAAACTGTCCTGTTAATCAGTTTTTTAAAAAAATTTTATTTACGTGTGTGTGTGTGTGTGTGTGTGTGGTCAGCTCCGCCCACCAGGGGCTGGCTGGCATGTGGTGCTGGGGGATTGAACCACGGTCCCTGTGCTTTGCTAAGCTTGTTCTAAGTAGGTGCTTTAGACCACTGAGCCATCTCACCAGCCCCCTGTTAATCAGTTTTGAAACTGTCTCATTGCTATTTGTTTCTCAATAAAATAAATAAAAATAATTCTAACAAATAGAATACAGTAAATCATTAAGAAGATTATATACTATGACCAGGTAGGATTCATCCGAGAGATGCAAGCAAGGTTCAACATATACAAATATATAGATGTAATACATTACATCAATACAGCCAAATCCAAAACCACATGATCATCTCATTTGATGCAGATAAGGCTTTTGACAAAGTCCAAAACTCATTCATGTTCAAAGTCCTACAGAAAATTGGTACAGATGGCTTCTACTTCAATCTCATAAAAGCCACCTATGACAACCCAATGGCTAACATAATTCTAAGTGGTGAAAAACTGAAATATTTTACTCTCAGATCAGGTAGAAGACAATAAAGGAGTAAAATAACTAAAGAAGAAGTTAAATTATTATTTGCAGATGATATAATACTTTACTTGGAAGTCCCAAAAAACTCCACCAAGAAGTTACTAGAATTAATACACAAATTCAGTAGCATAGCAGGATACAAAGTCAATACCCATAAGTCAATAGCATTTCTCTACACAGATAACAAACACACTGAGAAAGAAATTGTAGAAACAATACTTTTCACAATAGCACTGATAAAAATGAAATACCTTGAAATTAATCCTACTAAAGAAGTGAAATATATATTCAATGATAATTAAAGCACTCTGAAAAAAGAAATCGTAGATGATTTCAGTAAATGGAAAATATTACTTACTCCTGGATAGGAAGAATCAACATTGTGAAGATAGCCTTACTCCCAAAATTGCTGTACAGATTTAGTGCAATCCCTATCAAACTACCACCAACATACCTCACAAACCTAGAGAAATCATTCCAAAAATTTATCTGGAACCGGAAAAGACTTAGAATAGCACAGGAAATCCTGGGCAACAAAGGCAAGCCTGGAGGCATTATAATTCCTGACCTGAAATTATTCTACAAAGCTACTGTGATAATATCAGCATGGTATTGGCAAAAAAATAGATCTGAGGATCAGTGGAATAGATTATAAGATGCACAAGCCACTACAAACACACTCAGCCATCTTATCTTTGAAAAAGTGGCCAAACATGCTCACTAGAGGAAAGATAACCTCTTTAAAAACAGTGCTGGAAAAACTGACTCTCTACATGCCAAAAAGTGAAACTTCTTCCAGGCCCATTACCATGCACTAAACTAAAATTAAAATGGATTAAACATTTAAACATTAAAAGAAAAACACTAAATCTACTGGAAAACAAAGCAGCTGGAAGTCCTGAAGTTATAGGAGTAGGCAAACAGTTCATGAACAAAAATCAAACTGCATGGGAAATACTTGAAAGTATCAACAGCAGGAACTGCCTCTTATTGGGAAGTTTTTCACATCAAAAGAAATTGCCAAGATAGTAAAAAGACAACCCACAAATTTGGAAAAAATATTAACTAATAAGCACTCAGACAAAGGTCTTCTACATAGAATTGGTAAAGAACTAAAGATAATTAGGGCTCCAAAATTTAAAGACCTAATCAAAAAATGGATATCTGAGATGAAATAAACTTCTTAGGGGAAGAAATACAAGAAGCAGAGACCCAGTCCTAGCCCAGGCCCTGTGAGTGTGTGTGAGAGCTTCCGGCTACCCTGAGCCACTGGTACCTACTGGTCCCAACCCAGGCTCAGAGTGGGTAAGACCCTCTTCCACCCCTTTGGGATGCCCCACACCACTCCGCAGCACCTCCCCCACCCGGCCCGCCAAGTAGGAATTTCGGTCGCGTTCAGGGTACCCCCAGATCCAGTCCTAGACCAAGCCCGGTGAGTGTGTGGGAAAGCATCCAGCTACCCTGTGCCTGTGGGACCTACTGGTCCCAGCCCAGGTGCAGCGTGGATAAAACCCTTTTCCACCCCCCTGGGTTCCCCCCCCCCATCGCTTCGTAGTACACGCCACACCCTGCGTGCAGATTAGGAAATTCTGCCGCATTCTGGGAACCCCCAGATGCAGTCCTAGCCCCCTTGGTGAGTGTGTGGGAGAGCTGCCTTTCCCCCCTACTCCACTTTGTCCCCTTCAGACTCAGCTCAAGCCTGACATACAGGCCTGGGGTGAAACCCTGCAGCTGCAATCCCTGCAGAGAGGGTAGGGGACAGAACCATCCAGCAAGTCCAAGAGCAAAACATCTTACCAGAGGGGCACAACAGGTTCAACCCCAAGGGCAGCAGCTGGAAGAGCTGTGCACAGCAGCCAGACCCAACCCAGGCACAGCTGGATAAACCCAAACTTTGTAGATCTGCACCTGAACTTCAGTAGGTGGTAAGGTTATAACTGCAACAAAGATCTACAACAAAATTTAGAAGACAGTGCTACACAAAATGATGAGAAGGAACAAAATGCAATTCAGAACCAAAGTCCACCCATAACAAGTGCAGAGGACACTAACACAGAACAAATTGGGAATCACACAGCTGAAAGCAATGAATCAATGGCTTCTGAAATAAAGAAACAGCTGCAGAAAGGTATAGAGGAACTCAGAGTGGAAATAAAGAAAGAAATCCCTGAATTAATAACATCTACAAAGAAGAATCAAATGCAGAAACATATGAAAGAAATCCAATGTCCACTCAGAACAAGTGCAGAGGACACTAGCTCTCCTCAAATGTATGAATTAATATCATCGATAGTAAATAAGCAACAGCAGAAAGTCATAGAGGAACTCAGAGTGGAATTCTATTCTACTAGCTGAGCTCAAATGTATGAATTACTAGTGTCGATAGTAAATAAGCAAAAGCAGAAAGTCACAGAGGAACTCAGAGTAGAATTCTCTTCTGAATTAAAAAAGGAATTCTCAGAAGGAATAGCATCTGAAGTAAAGAATCAACTACAGAAATATAGGGAGGAAAGACAATCTGAAGAAATCACTGCAGTAAAAGAATTTATAACTTCTTCTAAAGAAGACATAGATTAAAAAATAGAGGAGATTAGAAAAACGATGGATTCCTTGAATGAGCATTACAGGAAAGAAATCGATAACATGAAGCAGAGTGAAAGAGATACAGAGGAAATTAAAATCTCAATCACAAGCATGCAAAACTGTTTCAGTGAAAGTGAAGACAGAGTTTCAGATCTTGAAGATGCTGGTGCAGCTAGTGAAAAGGTAAGAAAGGATCTCTTAAAAACA
>NW_004524585.1:8671457-8673062 GCF_000260255.1 Octodon degus | reverse complement strand
ATTATATAAAAGTACCACATCTTTTTCAACCATTCCACATGTGACGGGCATTTTGGTTGTTTCCCTGTTCTGGCTATTACAAATTGTGCTGCTATAAACATAGGGATGCATATATTACTATGATATGATGCTTTCAGTTTCTCCAGGAAAATTCTCAGTAGGAGGATAGCAGGCTTGAATGGAATTTCCAGTCCTAGTTTTCTAAGGAGTCTCCACACTGATTTCCATAATGGTTGCACCAGTCAACACTCCCTCCAACAGTGGAGAAGGGTTCCCCGTTCCCCACAGCCTTTCCAACATTTGTTGTTGGTTGATTTCTTTATGATAGCCAATCTTTCTGGGGTGAGATGATATCTCAGCGTTGTTTTAATTTGCATTTCATGGATGGATAGTGATGTGGAGCATTTTTTCATATATTTATTTGCTTCTTTAATTTCGTTCTCTGAGAAGTGTGTGTTCATCTCAGATGCCCATTTCTGGATTGGGTCTAAATTTAGGGACCCTAATGTTCTTTAGTTCTTTACAGATTCTAGAGAGCAGACCTTTGTCTGAGTGCTTATTAGTTAACATTTTTTCAAATTTTGTGGGTTGTCTTTTCACTTTGTTGATAATTTCGACATGAAAAAACTTCTCAATAAGAGATAGTCCCAGTTGTTAATTCTTTCAAGTGTTTCCCGTGCAATTTGGTTTCTGTTCATGAACTCTTTGCCTACCCCTATGTCTTCAAGAGATCCTCTTACTTTCTTTTCTAGGAGATTTAGTGTTTCTGATTTAATGCTCAGTTCTTTAATCCATTTTGATTTTAGTTTAGTGCGTGGTGATAGACCTGGGTCAAGTTTTAATCTTCAGCATGTAAAGAGCCAATTTTTTCCAGCACCATTTGTTAAAGAGACTGTCTTTCTTCCAGTAAGTGTGTTTGGCCCTTTTGTCAAAGATCAGGTGGCTGAGTGCATTGCTAGAGGCCTCTGCATCTACTAGTCTATTCCATTGATCTTCAGGTCTATTTTGTTGCCAATACCATGCTGCTTTTTTTACAGTAGCTTTGTAGTATAATTTCAAGTCAGGAATTGTAATGCCTCCTGCTTTGTCTTTGTTGGCCAGGATTACCTTTGATATTCTAGGTCTTTTTTGATTCCAGATAAATTTTAGGCACATTTTCTCTAGGTCTTGGAGGTATGTTGGTAGTAGTCTCATCGGAATTGCATTAAATCTATACAACAATTTTGGGAGTATGGCCATCTTCACTATGTTGGTTCTTCCTATCCAGGAGCAGGGAATATCTTTCCATTTTCTGAAATCTTCTGCAATCTCTTTTTTCAAAATACTGTAATTTTCCGTGAAAAGATCTTTGATTTCTTTAGTTAGATGAATTATCAGACATTTCATTTTTCTCGGTGATATTGTAAAAGGTATTGTCTCCCTAATATCCCTCTCAGTGTGTTTATTATCTGTGTAGAGCAATGCTATTGACCTTTGGGTATTCATTTTATATCCTGCTATGTTACTGAATTTGTTTATCAATTCTAGTAGTTTCTTAGTGGAGTTTTTTGGGTCTTCCAAATAAAGTATCATGTCATCTGCAAATAATGATAGTTTCACTTCTTT
>NW_004524585.1:8662811-8664602 GCF_000260255.1 Octodon degus | reverse complement strand
GGAAACAATCTGACATTCAGGTAACCAAAGCATACAGAATGCCAAGTAACCTCAACCCAAAGAAAAACACACCGAGACATATCATAGTCAAGATCCAAGAAATTCAGGACAAGAATAATATACTGAAAGTCGCTAGAGAAAAGAAGCAGATCACATTCAAAGGAAAACCCATCAGAATTATGGCCAACTTTCCTTCACAAACCATGAAGACAAGAAGAGCATGGAGCACAGTACTTCAAGTCCTCTATGAATTCCAGCCCAGACTACTATAGCCAGCAAAACTCTCTTTCAAGTTTGATGGAGAAGTGCAATACTTTCATGACAAAGAACAGCTAAAAAATTTCGTGATGACAAAGCCAACCCTACACAGACTACTGAAAGATGTTCTAGACAGGGACCAAAATGATCAGAGCTCCATGAATGAGATCAGAAGCAACAACTAAATAGGGCAAGCAATTAAACACAGGAGAAAAAGGAGTAAATGACAACAGGTGAATAACATGTCAAGTGTAATTCAATACATCTCAGTTCTAACCATCAATGTAAATGGACTCATTTCACCAATTAAGAGAAATAGAATGTCACAGTGGATTAGGAAACAAAAATCCAACAGTATGCTGTATAAAAGACACACATAGAACTCGTAAAGACATTCATAGGCTGAAAGTCAAAGGACGGAACACAATACTACATGCCCCAGCACCTCAGAAAAAAGCAGGGGTAGCAATTCTGTTCTCAGACAGTCTCAACTTCAAATCAACAATGATCAAGCAAAATAAAGAAGGCCACTATACTCTGCTTAGGGAAAAAATTCAAGAGGAAGGGGTAAAACTCATGAATATGTATGCACCGAACACGGGAGCATCCAATTATATAAAGCAAATCTTAATGAACTTGAAAAATCTAATATCCAATACCACAATTTTAACAGGAGACCTTAACACCCCCTTATCCTCAAAATAGGTCAAAATCTTAGCAAAAAAATAAAGGAACTGAACCAGAGCATGAAACAAAGGGACTTGGTAGACATATACAAAGTGTTCCACCAAAACAAAGCTGAATACACACATTTTTCTCAGCTGCACATGGGTCATTTTCTAAAATAGATCACATACTGGTCCATAGGTCATGCTTAAGTTTATGCTAGAAAACAGAAATTATCCCATGAACATTATCTGGCCATAGTGCAATGAAACTGGAAATAAATGACAAAAGAAACAAACAAACAAACAAACAAAAACCCTAAATACTTGGAAATAAAATGACAGCCTACTCAGCAACGAATGGGTCACAGATGAAATTAAACAAGAAATTCAACAATATCTACAATTCAATGAAAATTCAAGCACAAGATATCATAATTTATGGGATATGATGAGAACAGTTCTCACAGGGAATTTATTAGCTGTGAACTCACACATTAGGAAAACAGAACTGGAACAAATAAATACCCTAATGCTGCACCTCCAACAACTAGAAAAAGAAGAGCAAACCAAACCCAGAGCCCAAAGATGGGAGGAAATCATAAAGATTAGAGCACAAATTAATTCAATTGAGATGAAGAAAACAATTCAGAGAATTAAAAAAGCAAAAAGCTGATTATTTGAAAGATTATATAAAATCGATGAACCCCTATCTAACCTCATTAAATAGAGGGAAAAAAAATTCAAATACAAGCAATAAGGAATGAAAAGGCTGTAATTACCACAGACTCAGTGGAAATTCAGAAGATTATCAATAGCTACTTTGAGAATCTTTACTCTCACAGAATAGAAGACACAGAAGAAATGG
>NW_004524585.1:8653188-8661191 GCF_000260255.1 Octodon degus | reverse complement strand
AGTCAAAATGGATTAAAGATCTAAACATTAAAGCAGAGACACTAAATCTCCTGGAAGAGAAAGTAGGAGGAACTCTTGAAGACATAGGGGTAGGGAAACACTTCATGAACAGAAATCAAATCGCACGGGAAACAGTTGAAAGAATTAATAACTGGGAGGTGTTCTTACCGAGACGTTCTTTCATGTTAAAAGAAATTACTAAAAATGTGAAAAGGAAACCCACAAATTTGGAAAAAATCATGACAAATAAGTAGTCAGACAAAGGTCTGCTCCCTAGAATTTATAAAGAACTAAAAAATACTAGGGCCCCAAAATTTAAAGACCCAATCCAGAAATGGGCATCTGAGATGAACACACACTTCTCAGAGGATGAAATTAAAGAAGCAAATAAATATATCAAAAAATATTCCACACCACTAGCCATCCTCGAAATGAAATTAAAACAACATTGAGATATCACATCACCCCAGAAAGAATGGCTATCATAAAGAAATCACCCAAAAACAAATGTTGGAGAGGCTGTGGGTAAAAGGAACCCTTCTCCACTGCTGGTGGGAATGTAGACCGGTGCAACCATTATGGAAATCAGTGTGGAGACTCCTTAGAAAATTTGGAATGGAAATCTCATTTAAGCCAGCTATTCCTCTACTGAGGATTTCCCTGGAGTATCTGAAAACATCATATCATAGGGTATACATGTGCCTATGTTTATAGCAGCTCAATTTGTGATAGCCAATTCTTGGAGACAACCAAAATGCCCATCACCTGAGGAATGGTTGAAAAAGATGTGGTATTTTTACACAATGGATTATTATTCAGCTATTACGAGTGTTAAATTTGAAGCCTTTATATTGAAGTGGATGCCACTTGAAGATCTACTCATAAGTGATATAAAGCAGACACACATGTGTAAATACCATATAGTCTTCCTATTATAAGAACTCAAAAGAAGAAATACAAACTGAAAAGTATGATACAACTAAAAGGAAAGCAGGATCTCAAGGACTAACTAATCAAAAGAGGGAAAGGAGAAAAGCTAGGAATCATGACAATGTCAAGCCATACAGTTATATGTACAAGATGGACAAGGCAATGATCCTGAGAATCTCCAGAAGATTTTTGAATCTAGCAGTTAATTGAAAAGTTTCTCACCCTGACTAACTCTACATACTGATACCTGTGAACTAAGCAACTGCACTGCAGATGGTAATCTCTAGTAGTAGTTTCATGTTTGGAGTGTCTATCATTTGGGTCTTCTGAATACAGGTTGCTTGTTTGAGATGCCAGTTGCTGCTATGCTGTCTCTTGGGTAGATGGTTGCTGAAAAAGAAGGGGGTGGTGAATGAAAGCAAGAGATAGGAAAAGGAATATTGTGGGACTGTCCTGCTTCAAGTTTGTATATGGTGAGATTTTTGGACTTATGTGTAAACATAAGGAGTATATAATTCTTTATGTCTATTTTAAAAATATATTCTAATTTTTAAAATTTTTTTTATATTCTGCAGGGACTTAAATTTCAACATATCAATACTTGATGAAAATATCTGTTCCATGTCATGTCTAAGATGTTTGATATTCAAATAGATAGTGAGGGTAAGCTTAACATCCTAAGTTCCATGGTAATAACAATAAGCTTGTCTCCTGTATGGTTAACACCTAAGTTTGCAGGCCAAAATTAGAGAAACAGGAGGGCTGCAAGGAAAGCCAACATTTTGGCCCTAGCCTTTCAAGGTCAACTAAGACTCAGGACATATGAGAACTTGTACTATAACATCATGTAACTCGGTAGTGTCCCAAATTTTCTGATCAAGGAGATTATGGGGCCAAAGAGGAAAGTGATCGATGATGTAGAGTGTGCCTAAGCAGAGTCATATGGAGAGAAAACATTTTCTCAGGCTTTCACAGAGTGCACAGTGGCCAAGCGATGGCCGTGACTCATCCACATGGCTGACACTGACAAAGATTCTACAATCTGAGGTACAGGATCTCAGGATAAATCCTGAGGGGATTTCACTGACCTTCTCAGACGCAAAAGCTGCAACTCTTGTTGCATAGGTCCTGCTTTATCTTGGTCTTAACCATCCAGTAGAAACGTATAAAAACGAAATATAAGAAGTAAAGCCATGCTGTTATGTTGAGATGTAGCGGACTCAGGTCAACAATTTCTGACATTGCCAATCAAGTGGAAGACCCAATACTATTATGGGCTACTGAACTCTTTTAGAATATTTTGTTGAGTTTACACACCTATAATATTCAAAGAACGGAACTTAAAATAAAAAGGGGATACAGATGAATGTGCATTTTGTATCTGTGTATTCAAAGTGGTTAGGATAGATATATAGTTACATTCTCTTAATGAATAGTGGGATTTGTTCTAATGGTGTTTGTAAATAGGATATCATGTGTTTATCTTGTATAGCAATTAACCACTAGGAAGAATGTATGCAATGTTTAATTATTGAAACTGTCCTACCAATTTGATTTGAATCTGTCTCATTGCTATTTGTTTCTCAATGGAACCATGGAAAAAAAGTACAATTAGCAAATAAACATATAAAAGTGCTCCACATCACTAGCCATCCATGAAATGCAAATTAAAAGAACAAGATACCATCTCACCTCAGAAAGAATGGCTATCATAAAGAAATCAACCAACAACAAGTATTGGAGAAACAGAGGGGGAAAAGAACCCATCTCCACTGCTCATTGGAATGTAGACTTGTGCAATCATTATGGAAATCAGTGTGGAGACTCCTTAAAAAATTAGGAGAATAAATCCCATTCAATCCAGCTATACCTCTCCTGGGAATCTTCCCAAAGGAACTGAGAACATCATGTCATAGTGATATATGTGTGCTTATGTTTATAGCAGCACAATTCTTGATAGCTAAATCTTGAATACACCCAAGATGCCCATCACCTGAGGAATGGATGAAAAAGATGTGGCATTTTGGTACAATGGAATGTTACTCAGCTATAAAGAAAAATAAACTTGAAGCATTCATATATAAGTGGATGCCACTTGAAGATATACTCATATGTGAAATAAACGAGACCCACATGTGTAAATATCATATTGTCTCCCTAGTGTAAGAACTCAAAAGAAGAAATAAAAATTGAAAGGTATAACACAATTAAGTGGGAAGTCAGAACTAAAGGATTAAACAACAAAGAGAGAGAAAGGAGAAAATTTAGGACATATGCCAGGGGCAAAACCATACATTTATAAATACAAGATAGTTAAGGCAGTAATCCTAATTATCTCCATCAGGTTTTTTAAACTAGCAGTTAATGGGTAGAATTCTCACCCTGACTATCTATATATGCTGAAATCTGTGAACTAAGAAACTAAACTGAGGATAGCATAGTGTAATACTAAATCCATGTTTGAAATGCCTATCAATTTGGTCTTCTAAAGGTATACTGCTTCTAATTTCATATCAATTATTGCTATACTCTCTTCAAAGTAAACACTTATTTTAAAAAAGGTAATAAATAAAGCAAGTGACAAGGAAAAAATTATAGGGTTGTTCTGCTACAGTATTGTATATGGTTTCATTTCTATATTTCTGTGTAAAACTGTGCTATTATTTTTTGCATTTTATAGTGATTTAAAGTTTAGAATATCCATGGCTGTTGGAAAATACCAGTTCTATGTTATGTCTAAGGCATTTGATTCTCAGACAGATTGTGATGCTAAGCTCAATTGCCTCTGTTACAGGGTAATAATATCATTAAGCTTCTCTTGTGGATGTTTAACAACTAAAGTTTACAGACTCAAAATTAGAGAAAAAGAGGGACTCCAAGGATAGCTAATATTTTGGCCCCAGCCCTTCAAGATCAGTGAGGACTCATGACATTAAAGATCCTGTTCTGTTACATCTTCTAACTCAGTGGTGTCCCACATTTTCTGATCAAGGAGATTATGGGGCCACAGTGGAAAGTGATTGACAGTGTATAGTGTGCCTAAGTAGAGTCACTTAGTGAGAAAAAATATCCCAGGGTTTCAAAAAGAGCAAATTGGTCAAGCAATTACCATAACCCATCCAGATGGCTGACACTGAAAAAAGATCTACAAAGTACTATACATGGTTTCAGGGTAAATCCTGAGGGCATTTGGCTGATCTTGTGAGACGCAGAAGTTACATTTTTAGTTATGTGGGTCTTCCTTTAACTTGGTCTTAACCATCCAGCAGAAATGTATAACCATAAGGTATAAAAAGTTATGCCATATTAATATGCTGAGCTGTAAAAGACTCAAGTCAACAACTTGAAACAATTGCCAGTTGTGCTGATAACCCACTACTGTTAGTCCAATCTCATATTGGACTATGTGGGGTTATTTTGCTGAATTCAAGTAACTACAATATTTGAACTGGCATCAAATATTAAAAGGTCCTTTAAGGACTTCTCCTAATACAGCTTCTCTAAAAACAATGGAACACCCATCTCTGACAAAACAAAACAAAAATGGGGGATATAAATAAAGGACCATTTTGTAGTGAAAAAAATATATGTATATACAAAATAATTAGGATATATATGCAGCTACCTTCTATTAGTTCAATCAGAAGAAAGAGTTGTACTAATATTCTTTAGAAAATATAATATGTCTTCATCTTGTCCTCTGAATAACTACTATTAAGACAATAATATGCAATATATTATCTATTGTAACTGTTCTAATAACCCATTTTGAAGCTGTTTCATTGCTTTTTTTCTCATTAAAATGAATAAAAATTCAATCCCCAGTTCCACAAAAATAAAATAAAATAAAATAAAAAACAAAATGAATAAAAATTTTTTAAAAAGATTTAAAAAATAGAGGAAATATCTGTTCTAGGTTCTACTGTGTCATATCATATTTATTTGTAATAGACTTTAATTTTTAGGACCATTTTAAGTTAGCAGAAAAATTGAACAGATAACAAAATATTTCCATATGTTTTCCTCTATGCACACAATTTTTTTAATCAACATCATGCATTATTGTAATATATTTACTTAAATTAATGAACTAATAGCAATATATTATTGTTGTCCACATCTCAAGTTTCATTCTCTGTCTTATAATTTCTGAGTTTTAAAATATAAATAATATCCTATGTCCTTCAATATGGTATCATGTGGAATAATTTTGCTACTCTAAAAGTTCCCTGTACTGCATCTATTTGTTCTTCATTGCACCTCCAAACTTCTAGGAAACCGGTGATCTTTTCATTTTATTTGCAGTTTTCCTTTTTCTCTTTCTTTCTTTCTTTCTTTCTTTCTTTCTTTCTTTCTTTCTTTCTTTCTTTCTTTTTCTTTCTTTCTTTCTTTTGCTAGTGTACCTTTTTTAATTGTCATTTTAGAGCTCCCCACCATGGCCGCCCCCACCCTCCAATGACCACTTCTGCAGGCCAGGGGGATGGAACAAAGCCGGCCCGCAGCCCCATGCATTGCCAGAGGTGGGGAGAACGAGGGGCAATTACAGAAGATCACAACAATTAGCGCCTGTTCTGGGGAGATCCGCAGCATGAGGAGGCTGAGGCGCCCCTTTGTCAGGCAGTCTATTTGGTGGTGACCTTGCTCTAGAGCCGATGATACTCCTTCAGCCTGAGGGAGTTGATGTTGATGAAACCTGTGGCATCGATGGGCTCGTAATCACCCTGCACATTCATGCTTACCAACTCCTCGTTGTAGAGGGACAAGGGGGACTCCCGGCCAAGGATGTACACCTGGCCCTTGAAGACCGACAGTTGTACCTTCCCTTCCACCCGCTCCTGGGACTTGGCTATGCAGTGGCGGACAAATTCACACTCAGGACTGTGCCAGAAACCAGTGTAGACCAGCTCTGCGAATTTCAGGCCCAGGCCCTGCTTGATTTTGTGCACTTCTCGATCCATGGTGAAGGCCTCGATGTCTAAATGAGCGTGGTAGAGGATGGTCCCCGCTGGGGTCTCGTAGATACCTCGGGACTTCATTCCGATGAAACGGTTCTCCACGATATCGATGCGGCCTACACCATGCTTGCCCGCGACGTCGTTCAGGTACAGGAAGAGCTCCAGGGAGGTTGTGTGGGTGGTGCCATCCTGCACGTTGGTCACCTTCACAGGGACCCCTTTTTTGAATTCTATCTCCAGGATGTCAGGGCTGTTGGGGGCCTTGGCAGGGTCCTGGGTTTTTGTGTAGAGTCCCGGGGGAGCTTAGTTCTTGGGATTCTCCAGGATGCCGGCCTCGTAGCTGATATGCATGAGATTCTCATCCATGCTCCATGGGCTCTTGGGGGTGATGGGGACAGGGATTCCGTGTTGCTTCGCATAGTCCATGAGGTCCTTGCGGCCCTGGAAGCGGTTGTAGAATTAGGGCATCCACCAGGGAGCGATGACCTTAATCTTGGGGGTCAATGAGTAGCACGTGAGCTCGAACCGCACCTGGTCTTTCCCCTTGCCTGTTGCACCATCAGACACATACTGGGCGCCCTCCCGCTGGGCAATCTCAACTTGCTTGCGGGCAATACAGGGCCTGGCAAGGGAGGTTCCCAGGAGGTAGCGGTCCTCGTGTAGCGCGCTGGACTGAATGGCAGGCCAGATGAACTCCTCCACAAACTCAATGCTCACATCCTCAATGAACACCTTTTTGGCCCCAAGCTTCAGCGCCTTTTTCCTGGCTTCCTCGAAGTCTTCCTTCTGACTGATGTTGGCCAGGTAGGCAATGACGTCATATCCCTGCTCCTTCAGCCACACGAGGATGCATGAGGTGTCCAGGCCACCGCTGTAGGTCAGAACCACAGAGCCCTTGCCGGACATCACGTCTGGGGTTTGAGGTGCGGCTTCCAGGCGTCTCGGTCTGTTGTCTTCTCCCCGGGCAGGGAAGCACTCCGGGTGGCAGGCTGCGGAGCAGGGCCAGTTTTCCTTTTTCTAGGACAGCATTTAGTTGGACAGTTCTTAGGTGACTGTTGTGATGTATGCGCATTTAATGTTCCTTTATGTTTTAAAGTCTTGACATGTCATTCCTTTTTATCACTAAATAAATCTCCATTGTATAGGTGTACCAGTTTGTGTACCCATTCACCTTTTAAGAAGCCTCTTGTCTGCTTCACTTTTTGACAGTTATGAATGAATATGTAACACAAATGCATGGGCAGGCCATTTTATGCACCTATCACAGACTCAACTGGGTAACTCTGTGGAATCAGTTGGTGCAATACATAATAGGATCAATCTAACTTTCTAGAAAACAGTCAGAATTCAGCAGAGACAGCACCATTTGCATTTCCAACAGCAGTAAAAGGGAGTTCCTATTGCTCTGCATCATAATCAGTGTTGTCTATTTTTTGGATTTATTCATTCAAAGAGGTGTGTAACTTTTTTTTTTCTTTCCTTTTGATACTGGGAACCAAAATCTCAGGATCTTTGAAATCAGAACCTTGTGCTTGCCAGGCAGGCACTTAAGTCATTGAGTTATCTCCTTGACTCTATTTTCTTTTAATTTGTCTTTACCAAATGACAATTGGTGTTGAGTATTTTTATTGTGTAGATTTATCAGCTATGCATCTTTTTCCTGGGGTATCTAGTTGATTAGTTTGTCCATTTTGGGTTGCTTACTTTTTATGGTCAAATTTTAAGTATAATTTTGTATATTTTACATATAAATTCTTTAGCATATGCGTGTTTTGCAGATACTTTGATCCATTCTGTGGATAATATTTTCACTATTTTTGGAGTGCACACAACAGAGCAAAATCAAAAGCCTTTTATTTATTTTTTTCACATAATTTTATTGATAAACAAGCCTTTTATTTTTAATAAGGTATGAATTATCAGTTTTTATTTCATGGAGAGTGAAATTAGTGTTGTATCTAAAAATTATTATTCAGTCCTAGCCCAGGTCCAATGAGTGTGCGGAGAGCTTCCTGCTGCCCTGTGCCAGCGGGATCAGTCCCAGCCCAGGCGTTGCATGGGCCGGACCCTCTCCCACACCCTCGGGCTGCCCCCCACCACTCCGCAGTACCTCCCCAC
>NW_004524585.1:8647498-8648229 GCF_000260255.1 Octodon degus | reverse complement strand
ACCAATAAAGTGAAAAGGCAACCTACAAATTTGGAAAAAATCATGACAAATAAGTACTCAGACAATGGTCTGCTCTCTAGAATCTATAAAGAACTGAAAAACACCAGGCCTCCAAAATTTAAAGACCCAATCCAGAAATGGGCACCTGAGATGAACACTTGCTTCTCAGAGGAAGAAATTAAAGAAGCGAATAAATATATGAAAAAATGTTCCACATCTCTAGCCATTTGTGAAATGCAAATTAAAACTACAATGAGATATCATCTCACCCCAGAAAGAATGGCTATCATAAAGCAATCACCCAACAACAAATGTTGGAGAGGCTGTGGGGAAAAAGGAAACCTTCTCCACTGCTGGTGGGAGTGTAGACTGGCTCAACCTCTATGGAAATCAGTATGGAGTCTCCTTTGAAAAGTTGGTCTGGAAATTCCCCTTTAAACCAGCTATTCCTCTAATGGGAATTTTCTCAGAGGATCTGAAAACATCATATCATAGGGATATATGTGTGCCTATGTTTATAGCAGCACAATTTTTGATAGCCAAATCTAGGAAACAACCAAGATGCTCATCACCTGAGGAATGGTTGAGAAAGATGTGGTATTTTTACACAATGGAATATTATTCAGCTATTAAGCGTGATAAGCTGCAAGCCTTTATATTGAAGTGGATGCCACTTGAACATATACTCATAAGTGAAATAAACCAGACACACATGTGTAAATATCGTATAG
>NW_004524585.1:8644162-8645881 GCF_000260255.1 Octodon degus | reverse complement strand
AAAAAAAAATAAAAATAAAAATTATTATTAAATCTGAGGCCATCTAGAATTTTCTCCTGCATTATTATTATTTTTATGTGTTATTATTTTAATGTCCCCAACTATTTTGTTGGTGTAGATATTAATTTTTTCCCATAATTTTCTCCTGTATTATTTTTGAGCAGTATTAAAAGATGATACATTAGGTTTTGGCCTATAATGAATTCTTCATTGCCTGACCAAATATTTGTTATACAACATTAAGTAGCAGTGGGTAGAGGGGTCTCCCTTGTTTTATCCTCAAGTTCAGAGGAAAATTAGTGGCTCAACATTAATTATGAAATTAGCTACTGATGTGTGCACTATTTATATGCTCATGATTTTTCTTCTTTTGCCTGTTACTATGAAATTATTATCTGATTTTTGAACTAAATTTACGCATTTGAAATACATTTTTATTGATCACACTATGCAATTTATTTTATAACTTGTTTAGTTAGATATAATATTTTGCTAAGTATTTTTGTGTTTATTTTCCTGAGAGATGGCTTGTTGCTTCTCATCTTTGTTTCATTTTGCAATTTTGGTAAGTCTGGCTACATATAATGAGTTTAGTAATCCTTCTGCTTCTAGTTTTAATGCAAAGAGATTTCTCCATCTTTCATGGTTTCTTTACTTGGCTTCAAATTCATTTAATGTGAAATTTAGAAAAGTAGACTTTCATAGCCCTCAAATTTATATCCTTTCAGGAAAATACTGAAAGAAAAAAAATTATCTTTCCCTCCAATTCTAGGCAAATTGGTCCTGAGCAGACACTGTTGACACAGATTGAGACACCTGCTCTTACTAGAACAATCACTGAAGAAAATACATGTTTTGATTCATTGGACCTGCCCACTGGTCAAAGTGAGATTTTGTTGGCAAAATATTGTAATTCCACTTAGTATCATTACTGGAAAAGGGCAGCACAGATTTCTGAATAAGTGTTTAAATTTTTTCCAGAGAGAAATAGCTGAAGAATTTGCATATTTAACTTGTTAAATTTTTATTAGTTCATATTTGGAGTACTTAATATTTATATTCCCTGTGTGGAGTCAGTACATGTGCATGACAATTCTCAATTCTCTTTGCCCTCCACCCTTTTGCAGTTTCAAATATGTTAGTGTCTTCTTAACTACTTTCTTATAACAAGACACAATATTAAACACCTGTAACTCCAACAAGGAAAGGTTTGTTTTGATTCATACCTCATAAAAGTTTCATTCCATACTCAGCTGGCTCCAAGAGAAAGCTGCCTGACAGAGGGGCATGGCACAGGAAGGTTGCCCATGGCATGGCAGCAAAAAGGAGAGAGAGAGAGAGAGAGAGAGAGAGAGAGAGAGAGAGAGAGAGAGAGAACAGAGAGAAGGAGGAAGGAGGGAGGGAGAGGAAGAGAGAGAGAGACAGAGAGAGAGACAGAGAGAGAGAGACAGAGACAGACAGAGAGAGACAGAAAGAGACAGAGAGAAGGAGGAAGGAGGGAGGGAGAGGAAGAGAGAGAGACAGAGAGGGACAGACAGAAAGAGACAGAAGGAGGGAGGGAGAGGGAGAGGGAGGGAGAGAGAGAGAGAGAGAGAGAGAGAGAGAGAGAGAGAGAGAGAGAGAAGGAATTTGGTGGCATCTATATATGAACCATAGCTGTGATGTTATCTGGAATGCCATCAATGCTCTCTTAATTGCAATATTCAAAAAAAAAAAAAA
>NW_004524585.1:8637629-8644022 GCF_000260255.1 Octodon degus | reverse complement strand
AAAAAAAAAAAAAAGCAAAATTATTTCCTCTTTGCTTTAGTCTAAATTTCCATTGGTTGGTATTCAAATGTTCTTCCCTCTTCTTCTATGATGTCCACCTGATATTAAAAGACCATTCAGTGAATTTTGAATTTCAGATATTAGAATTTCCATTGGCTTCTAATTCATAGATTTCGGTATTTTTTAGAAGTACCAAATTTTTTTACTTGTCATACCTATATTTTTTTCCAAAATTAGTTACCATATTTATAGAATTTGCTTTAATGTAATGATTATTTCCATTAATTACATTATTTGTGGATTTTCTTCCTATGGCTATGATTCTTCTTGATTATGGTGCATATTTTCCTGCAGTTTGGATGTCTCAGAAATTTTTATTATTTGTTATTATTATTTTTATTATTAGTATCGATATGGTGTATAAGTGATATTGAAAATTCACCCTATCATTTATTTGTGTCATTCATTTCCTCAGAGAATGAATGGTAAGAGCTGGGTAAGAGCTCTGGTTCGACTGAGTTCAGTGTTTATCTCATGCTATCTGCAGCAACGTTTTCTGCCATCTGAACAATACAGTATTTGGTGTGAGAAGCAACTGAATATCAGATTCTATTTTTTCTTTTTTTTTTGTTTCATCCCTTGTTTAAACCACAGTGGGACTTTACAACCCAAGAATAGTGAGGAGTGTATGGGCCTCTTGCTGATTTTCTCTGCCCTGAAGAATGCTTTCCACTGCTCTTTTCATGGCAAAATTGAGTGGTTGTTCAGGGAAAGTCTTAATGGGGCACATGCTTCGCATTTAGATTTGCCACTTTCCCAAACTTCCCACAACCCTCACTATTAAGGGGCACTGGGCTTTCTTCTCAGTTTTTCAGTTTCTTTATTCTTCTGAGGCTTATTCCACCACACTTCCATTCATTCTGAGACATGGAGACTTCCCTCAGATTTCAAAGATGCTGAGGGTCTCTCGTCCTGTACAAGGGACCATTGCTTTCTGGAGTTCCGTTTAACAATGTTTCTTTGCATCCTCTTCCTTACTGTCTGCAAGGAAAGTATCATTTCCATTGTGCTTGGGCTTTTGCTGTGGTTACTGTGGGACCTCTGGTATCCCATACTGCCCTAACTATTGACCTCAGGAGCTCACAAATCCTGGCGAGATTCTGTTGCTCACCTTCATCACTAGCTCTGGTCTGAATCTTAAATCTCAAAAGCTTACTCATTGGCCCGTGGTGTTACTGTGATATGGTAGAACCTTTAAGGAGTGGAGCCTAGTTAGAGAAAGCTCATTTAGTGTATGTTCTTCAAAAGAAGATCCTAGGATCCTAGAATCCTCCCCTTTTTCTTTTTGCTTCTTTGTAGTCATGTACTTTAGTAGATGCCATTAAATTTCTCTCATGGCCTATATTTTGCTTCAAAGTCACTAAACAGTTTTCTTTCTTTCTTTCTTTCTTCTTTCTTTCTTCTTCTTTTTCTTCTTCTTTTTTTTTTTTGGCAGAACCAGGGATTGAACTCAGACCCTTGTGCTTGCCAGGGAAGCACTTATTCCATTGAGCCATCTCTCTGGCCGCAACTGAACTGCTTTCTAATCCGCATTCAAGTTTATCAATGTAGAAACAAATAGCCATCACAGAATTCTGGATATTTTTGTCCCATTCAATGATCATAGTCTCTAAAAAATAGAAAAAGTAGTCTCTGATTCAGTTTTGTCTTTCCCTGTAGGCTGACTGCAGGAGAGCGTTTAGTGACAAATTGGCCCTCACATGTTTCTGGACTATGCGATACTATTCTGACATGGCATCTATTTTGTGTATGTTTTAGCTCATGAGTCAGGCTATCTATCTTCTGTCTGTCTGTCTGTCTGTCTGTCTGTCTGTCTGTCTACCTAGTCTATTTCTACAAAGTCTGGCATGGTCAATTCTGCTAAAAAAGATAAATAGAAATGCCCTCAGGATGGTGTTTGTAAATAGGATCACAAGTCTGCATCTTGTACAGCAATTAACCACTAAGAAGAATATATGCAGTGTATTATTTGTTGAAACTGTACTTCCGATTTGTTTTGAAACTGTCTCATTGTTATCTGTTTATCAATAAAACTTTGAAAAAAAAGATAAATAGATAAAGTTTAAACAGAAGAGGGTCAGCAAGACAGCTCAGCAGACTAGGTACCTGCTTAGGCAAGCACAGGGGCTGGGGTTCATTCCCTGGCACCACAGGTTGAGACCCTGTCCCCAGGCCTGCTGATCCAGAGACCAAGTCTGGGTGTGGTGGCACATTCCTGTAATCCCAATGCTGGGGAGGCTGAAAACAGGAGGATCAGTTGGAGCTTCATCGTGAGACCCTGCATGTACACACACACACACACACACACACACACACACACACACACCTTAAAACTAAAAAAGAAAATTAAACAAAAGAACATGTCTTGGTTCCATTAAAACTTTACATATATAGAGTGGGCTGCAGTTTGCTGACCCTGGATTTAGGTTATTACTGTCAGGATAAGGACCACAAGAAAGTGACCTTGATGCTTAATTTAGGACTACTCAATAACAGAAACATAATGCGGTAAGAGGAATCTGAAGGTTTATAGAATGCTGCAGTGTATTTAGCATGTACAGCCACTCATTCCCTCAGTCCACACATCCTCTTACCTCCACATAAATTCCCTAAGAGAGCTGAGAAAATAGTTCATGAAGCCACTGAGAAAGCTGCAAGATTTAGGAAAGCAGTCTGGCTGGGAGCTCCATGGGGGCTGTCCTGAGTCTTTGCAGAGGGAGAAGATGCTTCATGGATGGGCTTTCTAATTTCAATAAGGATCATAGGTTTTTTAAAGCATAGGACCAATGTGATAGCACTTAATTATTAGCAAAAAGTGAGCAACAGCTGCAATGGAAATGGGATGAGATAACATCAGAATTTTTATCCCTTAGAGGTTTCCTATTGGCTAGTTGGTTGTTAGTGAGCCACCGCTCTCAGAACTGTGTTGTAGTTTAATGAGAATGATGCAAAAATGGCCACTGCCCAGAAGAACGGTAGTAGTTTATATTTACCTCACGAATTGGAGTTTTTAAAATGTCCTGTATTAATTTTTCATTCAATATTATCAAGTTTTTTTTGAGGTAGGAAGAGAAATAGTTGTATGTTACAGATCTGTGCAGAGGTATGGTGTATGTGGGGCAGTGGTGAGGGTGAGGTGGGCATTGAAGATGGAGAGGGCACCAAGAGATCTGTAACCTCTGCATCCCAGGGAATTAGAGCCTGAATTTGTAAAAAATTATGATGTTGCTCTCCCAGCTATTATTTATTTTTTGACTATAAAATATATTTTTAAGATCTAGCTATTTGGGTCTAGGATCCAAGAATAGTTAAGTTGCTTTTCAGAATATTTTCTTTACTAAAAAGTAAATAATGTCCTGTGTATTTGTAGAATATCCATGTTTGAAATGTTGAGGTTAGGAGAATTCCTGAATTTTGACCTTTCTTTCTGCTTTTGGCCCAGCAGTCCTCTAAGATTAATTTTGTGTCTGAGAGAAGAATGGTGTGAGCCTTCTGACAACTTTATGTGTGCAAAAACAAAGGAAGGAATGATTATTTGTGCTAAAAAGAGAAATTATGGAAGCATTCTTTGGCACTCATATCTTCAGAAGTCAAAATTTCCAGGCCCCCAAACAGAGTGGCATTTAAACTCCAAATGCATACAGATCCTTAGTGTTCATTAAAATGAATAACAAAAAACACAGAACTTTCAAACTGAACTCCAGGGGTTCAAATTCTACTTGAACTAGGAACGATAGCATGTTGGTTTCAGTCCAAGAGATATCTTTCATGTTACTACATATTTGCTCTGGTTCAAAGATGCCCTCCTAAATTTAAATAGTGAACTATATCAAGTTATATATTCCCTTTGGCATTGGACATACACCTCTGTTTTTCAACATATTCTGTCACATATTCTAGAATTCACAAGTGTGGGTTTTAGGAAGTAAACATAGAAGCTCAAATTTAATTTTGCTTGCTTGTTTATATTTGACACTCCTGCATCTTGTCCCTGTCCAGTTTCTTCAGAAATTCACATGATATAGATTAAGTTTTAGAAGTCCTAGGGGATGCTAGACTGCTACTCTGAGAAAAATACACCTCAAGGATTAGGTAAAAAATGTAGTAAAAGAAGAAAATTGGTAAATGTTAACTATGAATAAAAATGAAAAGATTGAGAATAATTTACTTTGAGTAAATCTGCCAATTTTTGGCAGATTATGTTTGAATTATATTTTTTCCATTCTTTCAGTTTTAGAGTTTCCTTTGAATTAGTTTTCTTGTTTTGTTTTGTTTGCTTCAATTTGTAAATATTTTTTGAATCCTATTCTTTCAAACACTAAGGGTGCAAAAGTGCACGTGTTAGTCCAGGTTTAATTACTATGATGAAATTCTTCAGGATGGATAACTTCATAAAGAGGTTTATTTAGCTGAAAGTTCTAGAGATCAAAGGCCATAACACAAGCACCAATCCATATCTGGTTAAAGACCTCATGGCAGATGGTGTCACAGAGGAAAACATGTGGGAGGAAGAGGTCACAAGATAGGAGGCCAGAAGGGCTAGTATCTCACAGTCCCTGCCCAGGGGATTCTAAAATTGACTTAAGGATTTCCCACTAGGCTTCATCTCTTAAAGATCTTATGTCCCAACATTACCACACTGTGGAGCAAGTTTCCAGGACATGAACTTTTGAGGGTCACAGGTAAATGCTATCCAGAGCACAGCAAGTAGTAAAATAGACCAGAGAGATGTGAACACTGCTTGGGGTGAAGCACTGGTATTTGTATGGGCTTGTGTGAGGCACTCTCACTGATCCTACTGCATTCATCAGAGACTTGAATCAATCAGGCTTCCCTGCAGAAACAACAGTTCAAGGGAAGAGAAAAGCATTTGTCGTGAGCATGAATTAAAAGTGTAATTGACATGTTTTAGAAATAAAATTCAGGCCAGTAAACAAGGGAGAGGATCAGAAGTATAGTAAGAGACAGAGCACATAGCTCAAGATTCATTACAATAAGTACCTTGGTTATTACTTTATGTTAGAAACCACTGGAGGATTTGGCCATTGGAAGACTGAAATTACTTGACTTGCATTTAAATAGGTCACAGAGGAAAAGAAAGAAGGTAAGTTAGGAAGAGTATGTGGTAATCTGGAGAGATAATGTGGTTTACAGCAGATAGTGGTATTATAAATAAGAGAATTTGTTAGAATTTGGCTATAAGAATAGCTTGGAGGTATTTGGGACAGGAATGAAACAAATAAGAATTGGATAGTTTCAAGGATTTGAGAATCTTTTTTCCCCACAATCTCTCCAACATTTGTTATTGGTTGATTTCTTTCTGATAGCCATTCTTTTTGAGGTAATATGGTATCTCAGTGTTGTTTTAATTCGCACTTCATGGATGGCTAGTGAAGTAGAGCATTTCTTCATGTACTTATTAGCTTCTAGAATTTCTTCCTCTTGGTATATGTGTTCATCTCAGATGCCCATTTCTGGATTGGGTCTTTAAATTTCGGGGCCCTAATGTTTTTTAGTTCTATACATTCTAGAGAGCAGACCTTTGTCTGAGTGTTTATTAGTTAAGATTTTTTCCCCAATTTGTGGGTTGTCTTTTCACTCTTTTGGTAATTGCTTTTGACATGCAAAAACTTCTCAATAAGAGAAGTCCCCAGTTTGTTAATTGTTTCAAGCGTTACCTGTGCAGTTCGGTTTTTGTTTATGAACTACAAATTGTTAAACAATGGCTGTAGCTCATCCACGTGGCTGACACTGATAAAAGATCTGCAAACTGCTGTACAGGGATTCAGGGTAAATCAGGAGGGCATTTGACTGACCTTTTCAGATACAAAAGTTGCTTTTCTTGTTATATAGTTCTTGCTTTATCTTAGTCTTAATCATCCAGCAGAAAAGTATAAAAATGAGGTATAAAAAGTAAAGTTATATTAATATGCTGAGCTGTAAAAGGCTTGAGTCAACAACTTCTGACATTGCCAGTCATGTGGATAACCCACTACTGTTATAGACTACTGGACTATATTGGATTACTTTGCTGAATGCATGCACCTACAATATATGAATGGCAATGGAATACACATCTCTTACAAAAGTAAACAAAAAAGGGGGATATAAATGAAGGACCATTTTGTAGTGAAAAAAATATATCTGTGTATACAAAATAGTTAGCATAGATATACAGCTACTTTCTTTCAGTTCAGTGAGAATAAAGGTCTGTACTGATATTGTTTAAACAAGATATCATGTCTGCATCTTGTTCTTTGAATAACTACTATAAAGACAACAATATGCAATGTATTAATTATTGTAACTGTCCTACTAACCTGTTTTGAAACT
>NW_004524585.1:8621846-8637529 GCF_000260255.1 Octodon degus | reverse complement strand
ATAAAACAAAAAGGATTTGAGAATCAAGAAAAGTATAGCTGTTATAAGAAGAGAGTAGAGCAAAATTTATAACCTCATTAACTGGGAAGAAAAAGAACAGGAAGAGACAAGTACCCCAGATTACCCTTCGGAGCATAAAACTTCAGTGACATAAACACCTAGTCCTTACCTCCTCAAGGCCCCACTACTTCCCAGTAATGCCACTTTGGAACAATTCTTCAGTACATAGGCCTGTGGGATAACTCAAGACCCAAACTATAAGGGCTGGTGAGATAGTTCAGCAGGCTTAGCGCTTGCTTAGGCAAGTTCAGGAGCCAGAGTCTGATCCCTGCCACTGAATGCCACACTGGCTCTGCCTCTGGGTCTTCTGAGCTGGCGATGGAGTCTTGGCATGGTGGCGCATGCCTATAGTCCCAGTACTAGGGAGGCAGAAAAGAGGAGGATCATTATGAGTCTGAGCTATATAGTGAGACCCTGTACCAAAAAAACAAAACGAACAAATACAAGCTATTAACATTCTTCCTCTGGTTCCCAAAGACCCATGTCTATCTCACAAAGCAGAATGCATTAATTCTATATGTAGGAGTTCTCAAAACCTTCGCTGTTTCAATATCCCTCAAGTCCTGGTTGAAAGTCTTCTATGAGACTCAAGGAAACCTCAATTATGACTTCACATAAGAAATGAAAATGAAAGCTACACACTTTCAAAATATGATGAAACTGGCACAGCATACATATTCTTATTCTAAATAGAAGAATATAAAAATAGAGGGGAGGGTTAGCTCCAAGCAAGACTAAAACCATCAAGGCAAACATTAAATCCTAATGTTCTGTTGTTGGCATCAAAGGCACACTGTGCTTGAACCTGAGCCCCCAAGGACTTGGACAACACTGCCTCTGTGGCCTTGTTGGTTGCAGCTTGAATGGTCACTCTCTTGGGCTGGCTCCACTCACTGCCTGCAGCTTTCTCTGGTGAGTTTTGGAAGTTTCTGGTCCTTACACCTGCTTTGGGTCTATACTGGAGTTTTGGTTTCTTTTCTACATCTTCCTTGCACATTGCTTTGGTAGGGTCTTGCTGAGGGTCCAATACTTCAGTGCCTTGCTTGGCCTCCCAACCTTTCCTTTGAAGTTGCAGTGAAAGTCAACATGAACACCCAACACTCATATGCTAAATGCTTGTGAAACAGCATCATGTGGGTGACACCTACGTCTGCTGCTAGGAGGAGATGGACCTGGGCCTCCTCAGCCACAACTATAGCTGTTGAGTGTCTTGGAAAGATTTTGCAACAAGTTTCCATTTCTACACCTTTTTGTCTATGATGGCTGTGGTCCTGCTGAAAATAGGCATCTTTCCTTTTCCTTGATGCAATGTACTTGGCTTCATTTTAGTATTAATACCTCCTCTAGCTGAATCTATACATATGCTCATTTTCTGGCCAAATTGTACATTTTCAAATATTTCCATTCTCTCCTCTTTGGTACCAAACCTAACTATAAATCTGGTTAGAAGCAGACCTTAAAAACCATGTAACAGCCTGAATGCTTTATTCCCTTGCAATTTCTACCAGATAAACTAGACCATCACTTTTCAACTCAGTCACCCACAAGATACTATGGCATGGATAAAATGTGTACAAATCCATTGTCACAGTGTAACAAGGATGGCCTCTAGTCCACTTACAAATTAAGTTTTTATTTCCATCTGAAACCTTATCAGAGTTACTGTCTCAGTTACTCTTCTCTTGTTGTTGGGACAGATACCTGACACTCAAAATTAGGGAAGGGAAGGTTTATTTAGCTCGCAGTTACTGGAGGTTTCAGTCCATACTCAGCGGGCTTCAAGACAGAGCATCACATGGCAGAGAGCAGCCTTTCATGTTCTTGGCCAAGAGCAGAGAGGGATGGAAGGGAGGGGCGGCAGCTCAGGCAGCTAGGCAGTCTCTCATCCCTCCTTAAGCTCATCCACACCCACAACAATCACAAACTCCAGAAGCCACCCCATGACTGCATGAGGCTTTGGGGGGGACAGCTAGACACAGACCATAACAATTACCTTTGCTGTTCACGTTTATAGAAGCATTCTGGTCTTCTAAGCACTTTTAATAATTTCCTGTTCCTCTCTACTCATAGCATTTAAGGCATTCTCTGGTCTACTTCTCCATTCCAAAATTGGCTCATAAATCAATTCCATCACCAGACATGGCCTCCATGATCCCCTTTTCATTACCAGTTTCTGGGATAGGTTTCTGTCACCGTGTCAACATAGCTGATGCAGCTAACTTGGAAAGAGAAAGAGGCTATTTTGCTTCATGGCTTAGGAGGTTCTAGTCCAAGGTCAAGTGGTCCCATGATTTGGCCCCTGATGAGTGTGGTGCACTCTGGTAGAAGCAAGACCATTCACTTTGTGGTTCAGGAAACCCTGGAGAAGCCATGGTAGTGCAAGAGAAGGATATGTTTATCACTACAATAAATAATGTAAACATGGAAAAAATTATGGGCAAGGTGTTTCACAGTGTATACATGGGCAATGTATGAAAACAATGCTATTTCCAGCCAAAGCCATTGGATAACATAGAGATTAATTGAGTTAATTAAGGGCAAATAGAAGTCATTAAATAATTACCTGTCTTAGCAAAACTATCACTATATATAAACCAAAATGATGAGTACCTTAGCCTGTATCCTGCCATAGCAGACCTCAGTTCTCGAAACAAACAAGAGAACTAGAATGTCAAGTTAAAAAGTGAGAGTTATGATGGTTTTCAGATAGATTATTTCTTGTTTCTGCTTTTGGAGCTTGTGCATAAATTTGAATCAATCTTTATTCCAGGCAGTTCAGCCAGGACATAAATTTAAGGAAAAGAATTATGGTTGGGGAAATGGACACATTAAGGTAAGAGAACCTCTGTGTGTGTGTGTGTGTGTGTGTGTGTGTGTGTGTGTGTGTGTAGCATCTCTGTGCAACTGTGGTGTCAGGTGACGATTTAGCAGAGCTCAGGCCACAGGAGCACGCAGAGTGCTGTTTGCACTTCTTGGTGCTTAAGATCCTTTTCCAACTCTGGGTGTCACAAAACAAAAGTGCAGTGTAAAAAGATTTAGGATTCTTTTGGTTCTGTCACTTTTCCTACAATGAAAAACCCAAGCTTCTAATATGCATGTCACTAGAACAATTGCTGATGTTTATTATATTTTGGTATTGTTTTGAACTTTAATATATAAATTTAAGGCACAAATGCAGTCTGTTGAGATAAGACATCTGAGACCTGGGAAGGCAATGGATGAAATCCATGTATACTCAGAGTTATGGCATAGGAAATGTACAAAGCAGAGAAAAATCTATCAAGAAGACACATTTTTTCTTTGAGAATTCTGGCTAGGTCATTGATATCAGTAAGACAAATGATAGCTTTGTAGTGATAGTTACTTAGCTAGTTTTACTTGTGGTCTATGAAAATCTGCCAAACAGTCTTCTGAGAAAAGATTTTGAAACTTACCAGACATTTGTAATGAACACATATATTTGTGTTTGTCAAGTAACTTTGAATGGTAATTTTGATCACTGAAATTCTGCCAAATACATTTTTGCTCTGATTTATGTAAACTAAAAACTGTGTACACACAGTAAAAAAATAATGACCCCCCCAAAGATGTCTGTGTCCTATTTTCCAGAAACTAGAAATGTGTTTGGTCTCAATGAAAAAGGAAATTGAGAGAGCTTATTGAATTAAAGACAATGTTAAATCAGACAATGTTAAACCAGGAAGATTTTACTGAGCCTGTATAACCACGAGGTCTTTCCATGTGAGAGAAGGCAAAAGAAAAGATCAGCATGATGGAGTAAAAGAAGAATTAAACCCATCCTGGCTGCTATTGAAGGTGGAGGAAGGAGCCATATCATGTCTGTCTGGGTGCACCCCATAACCTCATATGGTCATGGGGACAGCTTTTTGGAGGTGGCTGAATCTAGAGGCTGTAATTAGTTCATTGTATAGTGCTGGGATTAAGGTGTGAGTGCTACACGGATGCAAGGGTGAGTATTCTGCACACAAAATAATGAAGGAAAAGAGTTTTGCTCCTCCCCTTTTTACTCTTGATCTTTTTGGTATCTTCCACTACCATGAATGGTTGCCCTTCTGCCATGCCACCCTGCCTTAGAGCAAATTGACCTTGGATGGAAACCTCTGAAGACTATGAACTGAATAAACCCTTTCATCTCTTAATTTTGGGCTTCTGGCATTTTGTCCCAACAATGAGAAAAATAGCTAAGACAAGGCATAAACAAAGGAATATGGGCAGCTTCTCAAAGCTTATAACAGCAAGCCTTGGATTTTCTCCTCAGCCATTGGATGGAAATCAGTCTTGCCAATCTTTGATCTTACCACAGTGAGACTCAATGTGGACTTTGACCTGCAGAATTGTAAGATTATATATGTATGCCTTTTTTTTTTTCAGAACCAGGGTGAACTCAGGCCCTTGCACTTGCCAGGCAAGTGCTTATTCTACTGAACTACCTCCCCAGCCCCAACAGGTATGCTTTTAAGGTATTCACTTTGTGATAATTTTCATGCCATCAAAAACCAGTGTCATGTATGGAACTTAGAAAAGAAAGCTACATACTGTTTTATTAGTACATGTGGACCATAATAATGATTACATTCATCATGAGGAATTTATACCTGCACTTATCTTGATTCTACTTTCCCCATTTCCCTCTCCTACCTTTAACCCTTTTTTTTTTTCCTTCCTGATCTAGAAGAGCTGTTTCCATTTTTCTCCAATTATTGTTCTGAAAACACCCTTTTCCTTCCTCCTTTTCCCTTCCTCCTCCTCCCTGGATCCCCTCCCCATTTGAACATGCTCTTGCTACTTCCCAATACCTGTCCTGTTTGCTTCTTATTTACAATTTTGGGTTTCTCATGCAAGAGAAACAATGTGATACTTAAACTTGTGTATCTGATTTATTTCAGTTAGACTTATGGTCTCAAGATGCATTATTAAATTTATTTGTTTATTTCTTATCACAGTAGTACACTGTCTATACATATTTCTCTTATCAATTTATCCGTTGATGGGCATGTGGCTATTTTTTAAGATTTAGCTATTGTAAATTATGGTACTACGAAGATGGGAAGGCATATAGCACTGTGGTATAATGTCTTTAACTCTTTTGGGAGGATACTCAGAAGAGAAATAACTGGGTCAAAAAGTACCTTTAGTTTTAGTTCTTCAGGACTTGCCATACAGATTTATATAGTAGTTTTACCAATTTATATTTTAATCAACAATAAAGAAAAGTGTCTTTTACCCACAGCATTACCAACATTTATTATTTATTGATTTTTGGGTGACAGTCATTTTTTCTGGAGTGAGAATCACAGTGTTGTTTTAATTTGCATTTTTCCAATGGCCAACAATGTTCAACATTTTTTCATGTATTTATTGACCTTTCTTTTATTTTTTATTTTTTTGGTATTTTAGTGAAGGGTCTACAGAGTGTTCAGGGTCTCACTACTAGATCAGACTCATCGTGGTCCTCCTATTTGCAGCCTCCCAAGAGCTGAGATTGCAGGCGAACGCCATCACACCAAGTCTCAATTGTTGTCTCAGAGCACCCCAGGGGGTGGGGCCAGCACTGTAGGCCTGGGGATTGAATCCCCAGCCCCTGCGACTGCTTGCAGGTGCTTTAATCCATTGAGCTACTTGGCCAGCTCTTCTGACCATTTGTTCTTATTTGTCTAAGAAATATCTATACATTTCAGATGCCCATCTTTTGTTTATTTTTTCCAATTTGAAACAATATTTTATTTTTAATGTAGCTAGAAATATCCAGTAACTCTCTTTCAGCAGAATATGCCTTTTCCTTTTTATAGCATCATTAGCACAAAAAAATATTGTTTTAGAAATGATATTGACTGTATTTTGTATATGATTAACTTTGAAATCTAGAAGCACAGGACACGTTTTCAGAAGAGCAATTTTATGTTTACCCATTTATGGTGATTATCTGCAGTATCAGAATGTAGTTAGGTCATGTATAGCAAGGAGTCCAGGCAAAAAGGGTCTTCCTGAGTTAAGCACAGCACACAATGAAGATGTTGAAAAAACAGAACACACTAACAAAAAGCATAAGCAAGCTCAACTCCAAATACTACATGGTGGGTGTTTCTAAAGATTGTGAAAGCATGCTCCATTACCACAAAGCTTTTCCTCATTTATGTAAGAGAAGGATTTTTCTCCTTTTGTACTGCAAAGGGTTAGAACTAGAATAAACATGATTTCAGGGGTGTACCAATGTAGAAATGTATATTATGAAATTTATCTTATTTTTTTTTTTTACTCTTGCAGGGAAAGAAGGGAGAGTATAGATGTGGGAATACACTTTACAGTATTTAATGAGCTGAATAGGATAAGGAATCTTTATAGTGTCAACAACTCTAGCAAATAACTCTTGCTTTCATCTTTTTTTTATAATTTATCTGACATTAAGCAGTTACTTCCCGTATATGTAGCAACTAATTCAAATCATAAACTCTTCAGAATACAAAGGTGAGTACTTCTGAATACATCATAACTACAGTATGCATTTTCTAAGTTAAGGATCAAATGCCAAATGGACTCTTTTTCCAATGTCATGATATGAAAGATTTTTCCCTACTCAAGTATGACAAATGAGCAATTATTTTTTTGGTTTTTTGTATTTTAGGGAAGGGTCTATAGGGTTTTCAGGGTCTCACTACTAGATCGGACTCAGAGTGATCCACCTATTTACAGCCTCCCAAGATCTGGGATTACAGGCATGTGCCACCATGCCCAGTCTCAGTTGCCCTCTCAGCATGCCCCAGGGGTGGGACAGGAACAGCAGGCCCAGGGATCGAACCTCTGGCCCCTGCCTCTATTTTCAGGCACTTTAATCCACTGAACTATCTGGCCAGCCCAAAATAAGCAATTTCAAGGCTAAGGAAAGAAACCACAGCTGTTATGGAGTATTATCTCACACATGCAAGTTACTAAATTAAACCCAACATTAAATATATTTGCTTAGTCATACTAAGAACAGTCATAATACTGATGATGCTAGTGAAAAAAGCATTACCTTTAGCTCCAGAAGGTTAGAGGGGGAAAATACAAGCAGAAAGAAAACAGAATAGGTCATTTTCTGATAAAGAAAGTATTTTTTAACAGATATATAAAAAGAAACACACTTTCATATTTCCCCTAGTAGAAATAGTATGAAACATTTATTTGTATTTTGGACAAGAGCAGAGCTAAGTAACCCAACTCCACTGTGGCGTAGAAAAGAGATCACTCCTTCAGCACAGTATAAGATTTAGATGCAAACTGTACAAAGTTACATCTTACAGGAAACATGGTATAAGACTGCTGCTATCCTACAGTACTTGCAGTCCCTAATCAGATCATATTCAAATACTGGTGGACCCAATAGTTATAATGAAATAAATCACCTTAAGAAAAGAAAAAAGGAAATCATTAAAAAGCCAAATCAAAATGCCTTAGTAACCACATGTCCAACTCAAACTTTATCTTCTTAAATGAGATTTGCTTCCCACCCAAAAACTTCATTTTATTCCTACTAAATCCATAAATGTTCATGCATAAGTGTCTTTCTTGCTCAGTAATTCAAAGGGGAAAAAATCTAAAAATGATTTAGAAAAATGTAGGGATTAATAGACCTTTTGAACATTTCTAATGTTTTTTGAGGTTTAAAAAGTGTTTAAGGGCCTGGGATATTGCTCAGTGGCACGGTGTCTGCCTGGCAAGTGTGACATACTGAGCTCGATTCCCAGTACCAAAAAAGTGTTTAAGGTTTGTAATTCCTAGTAGGAAAACATTATGTGAATGAATAACCGAATGGAAAACCATCATAAAACACTTCAGCTCCGTCTGGTGAGGAGGGGAAGGGACCATCTTCAAAGCACCCCAGCTCTCCTGATGAGGTCAGAGATATACTGGTTTGAGTTATTGCAACAGCCATTAAGTGATCTAGGTTGCTGTTCTTTCAGGAAGGGCTTTGTCAGATGAGCATTATGCTTGACCTCCAAATTTGGCTGACCATTTACTGATGAGATTGCTCTGATATTTTGACATATTTGCAGGACTCTGAGCCACATCTTGGAAGGCCACCACAACTTCTGGGTCCTGCTTGGCTGCAAGGAGCTCTGGATCACTAAGAATCTCACTGAGCCCAGGCATACCTGCCATACCTGCTTTCATCCCAGGCATCCCTCCTGGGAAATTACCAGGCATTGCTCCAGGAAAGCTGCCTGGAAAAGAGCCACACTGAGCTTCTGATTGTCCTCTGACTTCTTTCTCCCTCTGGGCTTTCTCATGCTCTTCTTGGGTCTTCTTAACCTTCTCTCTTTTTTCTTTGATCTCTCATTCTTCACGTTTTTGCTCATCCTTTCTCCGATGTTCAGCAATTTTCTGCACCCTTGGCTGAACTTCTTTAAGCATCGCACTTGCATCCTCATCATGATCCAGTTCACAAGCAAGGGAAAGATCATGGGCTGCTTCTATCCAACAGCCCAGAAGTCTGTGTGCTTTCCCTCACCACTTGTACAGCTGGGCTGAATCAGGGTTTATTTCAATGGCTCTGATAATCTCGAATGGCAGCATTTGGCTTCAGAATGGCCAAGAGAGGCTTCAGCTTGAAGGCATCTGTGAACAAGTCAATGGCTTTATGTAGTTCACCATCATCTAGAGCATCCATGGCAACTCCTTTCTTTTTATTTGTTTGATCCATCACCTCCTCAGTTTGATCTCCTATTTGTTGAGGGGTATCAGTATCTGGCTCAATGACACCTGCACTGTCAGTCTCTAATTCACTTTCCTCACTTGACGGCTCGTCTGTCTTTATGTTTTCCCCCATCTTCTCACTATCTGCATTTTCTTCCTTGATATTGTCTTCTGATTTAGCTTTCTGGGTAGCAGGTGGTACTTTACCCCCCGCGCTCTCCAACCACTCCCTAAGGAAGCACATATCTTTGGTGTTCAAGACGCTTGGATCTTGCTTCTGCATTTTCACGAAGGTCCGAAGCTCGCGTACTTTGCGGGGATCCATGGTCGGCAGACCACGGGTGGCTGCTGAGGAGGCTGGGGCCTGATCCCAGGCGCTAGCGCTGGCTCTGCGAGATGGGGAGATGCCCAGCTTCTAATTGGTGTTTCTAATTTAAGAGGTATGTTTTTGAGTTCTTCGTATAATTTAGATATCAATTCTCTGAGGAATAACTGATTTTTTTTTTCTATTCTGTGGTTTGTTTCTTCATTCTGTTGTTTGGTTTTCTTTGCTGTGCAAAAGGTTTTTAATTTGATGTGGTCCCATTCATCGTTTCTTGCAGTATTTCCTGTGCATTCAAATTTTGTTCATTAAGTCTTTACTTACACATACATCTCCAAGAGTTTTACCTATGTTTTTGTCTTCTAGCAGATTAAATGCTTCTGTTTTAATATTTTGATTTTAATTTAGTAAATGATGACTGATATGGGTCTAGGTTAAATTTTTGACATGTGGAAACCTAGTTTTCCAAGAAATACTTATTAAAGGCACTATACTTGTTCTAGTCAAAGTTTTTGGCCCATTTTGTCAAAGATAAAGTAACGTGCTATGCTGGGGTTGTTTCTGCATCTGCTATTCCATTCCACTGATCCTTCAGTTTGTAATGGCTTTTTTTGCCAATACCATGCAGGTTTTATTACTACACAGCTAATATACTTTTTAAAATGAGTTTATAATGGTGTGTTTTACATGAATAAAAATAGATATTATAAATAATATAGTATTCTTCATGAATAGAACTTTGTCTAAATTATAATAGAACTACTATAACTGGAAGCCTCTGATTTCTACTTTTTAAGGGTAAGAGTTTCTGTCTTCAGTAGTTTAGTGCTCTTGTTTTGGTTAAAGAGTTGAAGTTTCCAAATTTCATATCATTTGTAAAATAGTAAAATTATTCAACTTGACAAGAAAGAATCTAGCTTAAACCTTTAATCATGCTTCTAATAATATTATTATTTTTATTAACTGTATTTTCTGGATGAATTCACCTTTCTTTCCAGCAAAAGAATATCGGTGAGGAAAAAATCTGCAGTGTTCAAGATTAAGATATTCAGTCAATTTCTCTACTTTTATTTTGTTTCTGAGTGATGCAGGGAAAGATGTGTTTCTTTGGGGATTTTTTTTAATGTTCTGTTTTCAAAATGCTATACTTATCGGAATAGTCCTGGTTTGAACCCAAAACATGGTTAAGGAGACTCCTTTAGATGGTGAGAAGTGATTTGAAGTATGCCAACAAATTCCCCGAGAAATAAACTGGGAGGCTATATAAACAGACACAGGCACATTTTGTTTGCTTGAATTTCAAGCTTGTTTCCGCTAATGCTAAAATAACTTGGATTTTGCATCTGAAGCTTGTGGAGAAAATGCTCCATAGCAGCAGGAGCACCATAAAGGGAGCTGTGTCAACTGTTCCACATGCATTCTTATTTTCAGATATTCATGTGTGCCATAGAAATATCTACTGTAGGATGAAACTTGAAACTTCAAAACCCTAGTCTGAGAGCAATTGGGAGAAAAAAACCTATTCAATGGATTGAATTTCGAGGAATAGTACGAGTTAGGCATTTCAAAGATGTCTGTGTTTTCTTATAATGAGGGGCCTTTATTCTTTTAATTATAGAAAACAAAGATAATACTCTTAGAGTAGATTCTTCCCACCCAGAAAGGGCCATAGGTTGGCTCATTTATTGGGTAACCAGTGACTGTGAAAACACCCCACTGCAGTGGGCCTGTTAGCTAAAATAATGATTAAGTGATATAAAGTTGCAATTTACAAAGAAAGTCTTTTACAGTAAAACTGTTCTACAACAAGACCATTCAAAATCCTATCTGATAATCTGCAGGGCCAAAGGAAAACAGAGTCTAAAATGAAATACTGCAATGTTACTAATTTGAACTAAATGACAAGGAGCAAAGGCCACATTGAATTAGTCTGAATGTGCAGTCCTTTTAAAGAAGTAATCATTAAGACAGAATTAAAGCTCAAGATGGATGAGAAGATTAGAAGAGACGTGGTTGTTTTAAATGAATTCAAGACTCAAGGCTCAAACAGATTGTACATTAGGATCCTGAAAAAAGTTGGGGATGGAATTGCAAAACCACTGTCTGCCCCTGAGGAAATGCGGGAAGTGAAAGAGTTGCCAGGAGACTGGGAAGAAAAAAAGAAAGGGAAGAGATGAGTTGAGAAATGACAAATCAGCACTACGTTGTTTATTTTCAGAAAAATTATAGGAAAAATTTTACTGAGAGTGTGTGAGGAAATGATTTTGAGGGAGGCTTGTCTGAGAAATCTATAGGAGCTGTCCATCTGCGTCTCAAGTCGACCTTGCAGCTCCACTGCACGGCTTCCCTTGTCTGCATCACCCCAGCTGCTCTTCTTTAGGCCCCTTCTTCCCTGATGAATCATTTTCTTCTGCTATCTAGGTTCACACCTCTGTCCTTTGTGGCTTCATTTTTCTCTCTAGCCTGGTCAGTTAGCTTGGAAGACACCTGGAGAAACGTATGACCCAGGGTCTGAAACAACATCTCTTTTAGAACATTTCATGATTAATTTTTCTGCTTTTTATACATGAAGCTTAGAGCCAAAGGTTACTACACTTTGCACTTTTATTAGGGACACTTGAGAATGCTGTCATTAAGTTAGTTCTTTCTTATGAGCAGTAAAAGCATTACCAAGATAAACTTTCCTGTTTTAATTCCCTCATGAACCTACGAGAACAAGTGATCAACTCATTGTCAAAATAACCCTTCATATTTTTGAGCACAGAAATGAAGTCACTCATTTAGCTGCTTTTTTTTTTTTATTTTTATTTTTTGCTGTGTTTCTTAATCCCTTGTGATCCTGCTTCTGTTCCCACCATTCTGGTGAAACTGCTTTCCAAACATTGTTTTTATTGTTGCCAAATTTGACATTATTCTTTTTTTTTTTCTTCTGTATTTTAAGGAAGGGTCTACAGGGTGTTCAGGGTCTCACTACTATATTGGACTTGTAGTGATTCTCCTGTTTACAGCCTCCCAAGAGCTGGGATTACAGGCCTGCACCACCAGGCCTGGTCTCAATTGCTGTCTCTATGTGCTCCGGGGACGGGGCTAGCACAGCAGGCCTGGGGATAGAACCCCCGGCCCCGGTGCCTGCTTGTAGGTGCTTTAATCTGTTGAGCTATTTGAATAGCCCTTTGATGCTATTCTTTATCTTAATTTTTACCTTAATTTTTTGTTACACAATACAGGAGCAAATGCTTATGCTAGAGTATTACCTTCAAATTTTAACTTCTATGAAGGTAGGCACTGCATTGGCATTTTCATAAATGTTCGTCCAACTTCTTGTCTTTACACATGGAAAAGGTGTAGAAATAGTTGCCTAATAAATACAGGCTCAGTAGTCACTTGGGTTCTAATGCTGTACTTTGCAATTGGAAAAATTGTTGTTGCCTGGGGTTCAACATCTGGAAGTTTACTTATTCAATGTTTGTCCCGCATTGCTATTTTTTGAGTGTGTGTATGTGTGTGTGTGTGTTTCCAAAATTCACATGAGAGCTTAAGATACACTGCGCTAGTTTTAAGAGGTGGAGTCTTTAGGATGTTGGAAGAGCTCTGCCTTTAAGAACATAAATTGTGCCATTTGTGGGAGATAGTTCGCTCTTTTTGGCCCTCTGCCTTCTGTCATGCCAGCAAAAGGAGCAGTTCTGGAAGCAGAGAAGCTACCAGGTATTGAATTTCATGGTGCCTTGACCTAGGATTCTCATCCCCTCAGGAAAGTGATAAATACATTTCTGTTGTTCATGACTTTCTTAGACTTACGTGTTGTGTTATAGCAACAAGAATGGACTAAAATATTCCTCTAACCAGTTTACCTTTATCTAATGATAAAATCTCATTGTCTAAAGCTTAAGCTGTCTTTTATTTGCCTGCTCAGCCTGCCGTAAGGGTGGGGCTGGAGCAGTATGGGGTGCCAGGGATTGAACCACGGTCCCCTGCACCTGCCTAAGCTTGCCTAAGCAGGAGCTTTAGCATGCTGAGCTATCTCACTGGCCCTGAAATTAAAGATTATCAAAACTTTCAGCCATGTATTTTCATGTGCGAGATCATATTGATCTTTTACTATGTCATATTATGGCCCGAAAAAAAAATATATATATATATATATATATGCCAATTTATAGATTGAAGCTTCATTCCTAATCTGGTAATATAAGGAAGAAGAGGCTTTGGTGGCCAGCCTCCCATCATGAGGCCAGATCCTCCATACATAGTATCAATGGCCTCATAAGAGAGGTTTCACAAAGGTTCACATTTCTTCTGCCATGTATGACACAGAAAGAAGACAGCCGATTCTGAGTCAGGTGTAAATCCTCATCAGATATGAAATCTGTTAACTCCTTGACTTTAGGTCTTCCAGGTTAAAGAGAAGAAATAATTTCTTTTTGTCAGAAAGAATTAGTAAAAATCTACCTAATTTATGAACTTCTCTTCTGGTACTTCAAATAAACTATCACTTAATGTATACTTAAGATCAGTGGTTTCTGTTCTATTGGTCCAAAAAGATGAAATCTATGTGTTGTTAACCAAAAATACAAATAAAGTAAAGCAAAATATGAGCAAATTGTAGAATATTTGTTCCTATTTATGATGCCAAAGCAAAAAAATGTGCAAACTAGGCTGAGTGTGATGGTCCACTCCTGAAATATCGGAACTTAGGAAACTGAGGCAGGAAGATCACTCAAAGTTGAAGGCCAGTCTGGGCTACTAAGTAAGTTCAAAGCCTGCCTGAGCTGTATAGCAAAATCCTGTCTCAAGAAGATAACATAAACAAACAAACAAAAAGCACAAACCAAAAAAAAAGACAAAAAGAAAAAATATAAAAAATAGCTGTCATTCACTAGTACATTATTTGAATGAAAACAAATCTTGTGCTGAAAACTCCAAGCCATTTGCCTTTCATAGTTGTGACCCTTTTCTGACGAAAGCTAGAGCCAGTGGTGATGGGCGAAGTGGAGGCTATGTGCCCCCTTGCCTTCAGCCTCTTTACTATCTGTCACTGTAGTACAATGAACCAAAAGCCTCAGGATGGTTTTGCCATGCATGGAAACACTCATTAACAAACTAGGCACAGAAACAATTATAAATCCTGTTCTAGAGTGTCCAAATGCAGTTAAGACAATTGTCTTTTTATTTTTATTTCATCTTTAAAGTGAATTTTTTATTGTGAGTGTGAAACTCAGAGCTTCCTTGTCTTTGCTTTCTATCTTTTCAGGCATTCTAATAAGCACTCAGTGTAAAGGGGCACTCCAAGGTGGGAAAACACAGTGCTCTTGGCATGCTTACAGAAACTCTTCTGCTTCAGGCATGAAATTCATCCTCTTTTCTGTGGAAGAAACCAAAACCAGTGTTCTCTGCAGGGCCTAGGTAATCAAGCTTCCCGAATTCTTATCAAAAGTTAGAGGAACCTGTGATCGTCTTCCTGGACAATTATATATCTTATGCATTGTTCAATGTACCGAGTTTTCTAGTGTTCTTTATCTGATTAACAAGTCGTTGGGGCCAGGATACAGCTCAGCTTGCCGTAAGACCAGCCTGGCAAGTGCACAATCCTGAGTTCGATTCCCAGTTACCTTGTCCCCCACTCCCAAAAGAAACAACCAGTCCTTTGGTTCAGTAATGTTCTGAAAACAACAGCCCTAAGTGCATGCCTACAATTTTTTAAAAATCATTTATTTATTTATTGGTAGAGGATCTTGCTATGCAGTTTGGACTAGTAGTGATCCTCCTGTTTTCAGGCTCCTCAGTACTGGGATTTCAGATGTACACCGCCATGTTGGATTTTGGAGGCCAGTCGGGCACGTTAGGCTTCTGGGGATGGCATGGCATGCTGTACCGGGTACCGAACCTGGGGTCTTTATGTTTGTCAGACAGGTATTAGACCACAGAGCTCTCTCTCTCTCTCACTCTCTCTCTCTCTCTCTCTTTTATTTTGTACCAGGGATCAACTCAGGACTTTGAGCTTGCTGGACAGGAACTTATGCCTCTGACTATCTCCCCAAATTGCCTATAGTTCTTCAAGCTCTGTAGTCTACACTCACACTGAAAAATAGTTCATTAAAAGGGTAAAATAAAAATAATAAAAAAAAGACAATAGTCTTAGCTATGTTTGGTGGAAGCTAAGTAGACTTGATGTCAATTCTTGATTAGGGTACTTTGCATACTAACTACTTCTACTGGTTTTCTGCTATGAAGGTAATTAACAACATACATATTCTTCATATTTAACTAACTTGGAGAAAACCAGTAGACTATAGCATTGTAACAAAAGGGCAAAATTAACCTTATAGGCAGAATTACCATGTGATTTATTGAAACCAAGATTTGTTTTAAATGACAATAGAATAAGTTCACCTATTCCAGGTAAATTCTGTTTGGTCACTCATATACAAATGACAGTTCTTGAAATAGTGTTTGTTAGCTTTTTGAAAATTGTAATGCATTCTCAACATCTATCTCATTTTTGTGGGGATTTCTTTTCCTTGTGCCATTAGTTACTAGATATCGTCTCTTTTTTGGTGAGCCATAATTTACTAACTAGGAAAGTGGGTGACAGGAAGAGATGCATTTT
>NW_004524585.1:8617713-8620201 GCF_000260255.1 Octodon degus | reverse complement strand
AGAAATCTGCCATTATTCTGATGGGTTTTCCTTTAAATGTGATCTGTTTCTTTTCTTTAGTGACTTTTAGTATACTGTTCCTGTGCTGAATTTCTGGGATCTTGATTATTATATGTCTGGGTGTGGTTTTAATTGGGTTGATGTCATTTGGAGTTCTATATGCTTCAGTTACAGGAATGTCAGATTGTTGCCCCATATTTGGGAAGTTTTCTGCTATTACTTCAGCTCACATTCTTTTTATATCACTTGTATTGACTCCTTCCTTCTCATTAATGCCGATTAGTATCATATTGTTCATCTTTGCATCATCTTACAGGTATTGAATTATTTTTTCCTGCATCCTAGTTGTTTTAAAAAGATCTTTTCTTACTTTTTCACTAGCTGCAGTAGCGTCTTTCAGGTCAGAAAGTCTATTTTCACTTTCATGCAAATGGTTTTGCCAGCTTGTGATTGAGGTTTTAATTTCCTGTATATCACTTTGAATCTATTTCATACATTCTACTTCTTTCTTAAATTGCTTATTCAAGGGTTCCATCATTTTTATATTCTGCTCTATTTTTTAATCAGTGTATTCTTTAGAAGCACTTAGTACTTCTTTGATTATAGTTATCACTACTTTTTTAGTTCAGAAATTATTTCTGATCTGATTTCTTCTATACCTTTCTCAGTTGTTTCTTTACTTCAAACGCTATTGTTTCAGAGATATCAGGTGTATGATTTCCAGTTTCCTCTATGCTAGTGTCTTCTGTATTCTGTACTGGGTGTGCTGAGGGCCTGAGACTGCATTTTGTTCCTTCTGTCTTTTTGAACAGCACTGTCTTCTGACCTTTGGTGTAGAGCTTAGATAGAGTTATTACCTTAGCACCAGGTCTGGATCTGTAAAGTTTAGATTCTTCCAGGTGGGTATGGCTTGGATCTGGCTGGGGTCTGGCTGCTGTGCTCCACTTCTTTCTGCTGCATCCCTTTGAGTTGAACCCTTTGTGCTGCTCTGGCAAGATATTCTGCTCCTGAATCAGCTGGATGGATCTTGCCTCTTGCCTCTTTGAAGGGAGTTCTGTTGCAGGGTTCCATGCAGGGCCTGCACTCTGGTTCTATTCAAGATCCACGGACCCCAGGTTGTCTCACTCTCATGCCGGGCCTGAGCTCTCGAGATGCATTTTCTGTTATGATTTTTTTTAATGTATTTCGTTCAGGTTACAGGGTCTGACTACACAGATCAGACTCATAGTGATCCTCCTATTTTCATCATCTCAAGCACTGGGATTACAGGCACATGCCAGCACGCCCAGTCTCAGTCACTGTCGCGGTGTGCCTTTGTTGTAGGCCTGGTACACACGTGGAGATTGAACCCTGGTCACTGCCCCTGTCTAAGCAGGCATTTTAGTCTGTTGAGCTATTTGGCTGGCCATTTATGTTATGTTTTGATTAGCTTTACATTTTTTCTTTTAAGGAGTGGTCATAAGTTTTGTTTTATTATTGCTTTGAAAAATTCATTTTGAAAAGTGTTCTTCAATAATATTAGTTTATTTTGCCAAAAGAATAAAGTACAGTCTATTTTGACATAAGTGTTTGTTTAATGCTAAATTGTTAATATAAGTAGAAAATAATGTCATTATGACTTTGAAGGCACATTGTCTATTTTTTACTTTCCCCAGGAGATAGATGCTTTTGTCTTTCTAAGAAATAACAGCTGAAACTCAAGATTTTGCAGCAATTTCCCCGCTCCCCTTGTAAGTATCAAACCAAGGGCCTTGTGCCACCTGTTCTCTTATTAAACCATACTTGAATATTTTTAGGACTGCTATTATGTTAGGTTCCTGAGAACAAATTTCAGAGATTTAAACATACCTTCCTCAAAATCATTTTAGAGTTTTGAGGTTTTGGGATACCATCTCTCTGTCTGTCTGTCTATTCAGAAAGAGATGTTACATATATATGACAAAAATCATGATTAACTAGCTATTATTTTTGAGGAAAGTTGTGAAATAATTAAATTTTAATTAAGATGGTATATAATGAGATAGGCAGAGAGCTGCTGGGATTGAAATGGGCTGTGCCTTTATTTAAACTGTTCCTGAAAAAAGGGAGGAAGGATTATTCTGAAACACAGACATTTAAACTGGAATGTGAGTATATTCCAATCTTTCAAATGGAATTTTAAGGTTTAGAGATAGAGCATTAGGGAAAGACTCTGTAAATGTGATAATGGCCTCATTGTTTTGTCATGCTTTATCACACTTATGCTTCAATCTTTTCCTTTAATAGAATTATTTAATAAACGAAAGGAAATTAAGACATACTCAGAGGATAACAAAGTTTCAAAATTCACACTGTGACAAATTACATTATTTATTAAATGTCTTTTTTATGGTAGGATTTAGCTGACTCTATTCATTTTACTTTACATAACAGTATCAGTGCTATATGTACAGGTTTTCTTTTTAGTACTACATGTTAAACTCAGCTCCTTCATTTTTTTTTTTTTTTT
>NW_004524585.1:8583258-8617403 GCF_000260255.1 Octodon degus | reverse complement strand
TTTTTTCAAAACTGGGGATTAAACTCAGGCTTTTGCGCTTGCCAGGGAAGCGCTTATTCCACTGAGCCATCTCCCTGGCCCCTAAAAATATCTTGAGACAGAGTCTTGTTAAGTCACTAAATTAGTGACTGGTTTGGGTTTGAATTTTTGATTGTCTTGTCTCAGCCTCGCAAAGTGCTGAGACTACAGGGGTGCATCACCATGTCAGGGGTTTATAATTTAATACCATTTTCTAGTGTATTTTTTGTTCCTTTATGTTTGACTACTATTGCTATTTGTCTGTCTTTTATTAACATTGAAGACATAATCCTTATGTCTTTAAAATTTTTAAATTAATAATGTTATACTCAACCTTTTCCTGTGCTTTTCTGTTTTCGAGTTCTCTGCCACCTTTTTCTATTTGTGGTTCAATCACAAAATTTTCTCTCTGCTGATATGGAATGAATAGGTATAGATATAGATTTATTCCTGATAGTTATCTTAGTATACTTGCTGCCCAAGCCAGTGTGTGTGATGGTCTATCTTTATTATCAATTTGACCAGATTGAGAGATTCCAAGAAAATTGGAAAGAACACTCCTGCAGCGTATGTAGGGTATTTCTGGACAGAATTGGCACAGAAGCCTTTGAACTGAGGGAAGAAGACCAATCTTGAAAAGGAGAATGTCCTCAGATCAGCTGGGGACCCGGATGCAACAAAAGCTAAGCAGAAGAAGGAAGATCACAAATGCGCAGGTTTAGTTCTTCTTGAAGCAGAGCTGCCAGTAGTTGTGAACCTGGGACTGTAGGGTCTTCCTTCAGCCTTTGAATAAGTTTACTTACACCAGTGATTCGCAGGGACCCCAAAGCCTTAAACTGGGGCCGCATAGTTGGGGCCTCTTATTTTGAGGCCTGAAGCTTCTTTGTGTGAGTTTCTGCTTGTTTCTGACTCTCCAGCATTCAGACAGCACCGTGGGCTTCTTTAGCCTCTGACTGTGTAAGGCAATCCAGTTCTCTCCAATTTTTTTTTTTTTTTAAGGTAGGCATACAATTGCAAGTAATTTGGTCCACGAGTGCTCTGCTAGGCCAGCAAAGATTTTTAAGAAATTTTATCTTGATAACCGACCGAGAAGAGTAGGCCATCAGGCCAAATGTCTTACAATCACAGCTGTTTCTCTGCTTTGATGCACAAGTGCTCTGGGTTATGAACAGAACAAATTATTCTTGCAAACCAAGGTTTTACTATATATGCTGTACCTCCTATCGGTTCTGTTCCCCAGAAGACTCAAATAAACAAATTATTATTATTATTATTATTATTATTATTATTATTATTATTATTTGCTACGAATGCCTTCAGGGCAGGTTTGGCTGACTTGAGTTGTGGGGATCGAACCACAGCAACCTGAGCCTGACTGCTTTGTTGAAGCAGCCACTTAAAGAACTGAGCTACGGGGCAGGCCCCCAATAAACAAATTATTAAGGAGCCCCTGCCCCTCACCTCTAGAACTAGAGATTGAGTCCAGTATCTTTGGATTGAGATACATCCTCAGCCTTCTTTATTTTTTGTTTTAAGATAGGAAGTTGCTGGATCGCTAAATTATTCAGGCCAGGATGGAATTTGTGATGCTTTTGCCTCAGCCCTCCAGAATGCGGTGGTTGTAAGTGAACTCAGCCATACCTTGCTAGTTTCCCTTAAAATTTTTACATTAATCTTTAACCCATTAATAGATTACTAACAACCTAGGTACCGCCTATAACCCAGTCTCCATCCTCCATCCACCATCCCCAGTTGTGCTGTGAATTACCCTGACCTGGCTCACACATTAACTTTATTGAAGTATAATTTATATTCAAGCTTAAGTACTTTTTAGGTTTAAATCTTGATATGTTTTAACAAATGATAGACTATCTACCCCAAAAGTTCTCTAACGCTCCTTGGTCCCAGGTCTAGGTAATCATATATTTGATTTTGGTAGGTGTATAAAATTGGTTTTATCTGTTTAAGAATTTTATGTAAAATAGTCATTCAGTACTTACTCTAGTTTCTTTGCTCAGCATAGTATCTTTAGATTACAATTTTACATATCTCTATTGCTTGTTGATATATTGAATATTGCTTTTTTGACTATCTCAAAAATGTATTCATTCTTTTTTGACATTTTGATTTTTCCATGATTTAACAATTTTAAAGTATATATATATATATATATATATATACATATATATATATATTACATATATAATTTTTAGATATTTACTATACCAACAAGTGTATATTTTTTCATTTATTTGGAGAGTGGAATTTCGGGGTACATGGACATTTATTTTAAATTGCAAAGTAGCTGTGACATTTTACATTCTCACCAGCCAATTAATCAATATGATATTTTCAGTTTCTTATATTGTGGAGATTTGGTGTTTTAATTTTTTTACAGTTGTTTTAGTATGTGTGTAATGTTATCTCATTTAATGGTCCTTAATTTAGTTATTGTCTTCAAATATATACATTTGTTATGGTTTTTGTCTAGTTGTTCCCCCAAAGCCTCATGCAGTCATGGGGTGAGGACTTCTAGAGTTTGTGTTAACTCATGATCCACTGGGATTATGTGTGATCCAAGGCTGGGATTATGGGTTTTAGTACTGCTGGGATTACCCATAGGTGGGTAAATACTGGGAAGTACCCATAGGTGTGAGTACTTCCCCTACCCTGGGGCAGGTAATTTGCATTACAATGTAAGGTGGGAAGAGAAGCTAGCTGCTTGAGCTGCTGCTATCCCTCCCTTGCGCACTTGCTCTTTGCCGCCACCATGAAAGGTTGCCCTCTGCTATGTGCTGCTCTGCATTGGACCAGCTGAGTATGGACTGAAACCTCCAGTAACTGTGAGCTAAATAAACCTTTCCTTCCTTCATTTTGAGTGTCGGGTATTTGTCCCAGCAACGAGAGAAAAGTAACTAAGAGAATTGTATTGCATTGCAATAATTATTTAAGGATTCTCAATATGTCTTTACTGAGTCATTTATATTACGTATACTTGTCAGTCCATGATTTATTTCTTCTTGCCTTAATTGTGAATTTTCCAATTTTTCATAATGATGATGTCTAGTTTATTAGTTTTTACTTTATAGTAATCATTTGATGTACTAGCAGATTCATGTTTAATCCAAATTTATAAAGATTTTTCTCCCGTGTTACAGTTTTAGAAGTTTTGTCATTTTTCATTTAGGTCTGTGGGCCATTTCTAATTAAATTTTTATGTACAATGTGAGGTAAGGGGTAAGGTTTATTTTATTAGTTGTGGATATACACTCTTACCATCAGTTATTAAAATAATTATTTATTTGTGCTCCTGTTCAGTTACCTTGGCAACCATTTTGAAATAAATATATATGATAATTTGCTTCTGAATTCTTTTAAATCTATGTATTCTCTATTCTAAAAGCAAGTGTTGATTATTATAACTTTATAATAAGTAATTAAAAGGTAATGTAACTCCTTCACTTTCATTCTTTTTGTTTTTCAAAATTCTTTTAAATCATTCAAGATCTCTAACATTTCCACATTTAAACTGGGAAATTGTCATTCCAACTGATTCTGTGGAAAAACATGGAATTGTATTGAATCTATAATTTTGGAGAATTTATATTTTAATAATGTAGTTTTATTAGTATAATCTTAATAATGTAATGCCCGACCATCATCGAGCTTACCATTTATTCAGTTTCTTTGATGTTACTCAGAAAAGTCTTGTTTTTCATTGTAAAATTTTCGTATTTTTTTCTCAAACTATCTGGAAGAATTTCATATTTTAGATTCTATTGTATATTGAACTGTTTTATAAAAAATTTATCCCCCATTTTTTTGTTAGAACATAGAAAAATTAGCCTTTGCTTGTTGACTTTATATTCTATGACCTTGCTGAATTCACTTACTAGTAGTAATAGCTGTCTGCAGATTTCTTTGGACTTTTTACATTCTGTACATGTACTGCATGCAATGAAATGAAATTTTCCTTCTTTAGAATCAGAAAATTTTTCTTTGTGCTGGTCCTACTGTCCTAGGACATCCAGTGTAGTCTCTTCTAGCAATGAAGAACATTCTTATTTTTCTAATCATAGCATTTTAGTTTTTAAAATTTAATTAGTGATAGATTTTTATGAATACTCTTTCTGGGATTGAGGTAGATCCTTTATATTTCTAATTTATCGCTTGTTCTGAAACTTTCATTTCCCATTGATCTCACAGAGTGTATTTTTGATTTCAGATATTTTATTTAGTTGTAGTAGTTCTGTTTTAGTTTTTTTTCCAAGATAACATTTATCTTTTCCTTTAAATCCTTGAAATGTTTTCTAAGAGCTGTTCACTTTAGTCATATTTGGTTCTGTTTCTAAGACCATTTTTTTCCTGATAAAAATGATTCTCATTTGTTTCATATGCTAAAAGTTTTTGATCAAATATTGGAATCATGAATACTATGTTGCTAAAGTCCTGGATACTGTTTTCCCTTCAAAGTTCAGATGAGTTTGGTATCCAGTTAATTTCAAGTGAACCTAATTTTTGAAACTGCTTTTAAGCTTTTTTTTTTTTTTTTTTTTTCAATCCTGGTACTGGGGATTGAACTCAGGACATCGCACTTGCTATAAGGGTGCTTATACCTTTGAGCTATGTCCCCACACCCTTAAGCATATTTTAAGGAAGTTTTTGTTGTGGATTTGTTTTAGAGGTAGGCTAGCCCAACTAAGATTTCCTTTTGGGTTTTGCTTTATCAGTGAATGGGAATTTAAGTAAGTATTCCTCACTTTGGCTGGTCAGAATTAAAACAACTTCTAATCTTGTTTCAGTTCTGGAAAATATTTAGCTACAATTTCCAGTAATGGTTTCTTTGGTGGTCAGTTCTTTGATTTCACATCATGTAGTCTAGTTCTATACATGCTTAGCTTAATATTTAGTCGAAGACTTAAGGGGACACCTATGCATATTTCTGGTGGTGTGTGCATGTACATGTGTGCGTGTGTGCGTGTGTGCCTGTGTGTGTGCTAGTGTGTGTCATTCTGTTCAGGTACTCTGGCTTTTTAATTTCAGGCACCTTTGCCTTTCCAAACTGTGATGTTTGTGTCCCCACATCTGTTTGGCTTGTACCTCCTTTTACTGTAGTTTGGAAAGTATTATGTTTTTCATCCTTTCTTAGTAATTACAGACTTGTGGGGCTTCTATTCAGTGTCTGTAAACACTTGCTTCAGATTTAGTACAGGTTTCCAATTATTTCTTATAAGATCAATCTGCTAACAGTTACTTCATAATAACTAGAGGTGAAAGTTAAAGCAAATCTTTTCAAAAAATATACTTTTAATAATGTTAAAATATTTAATATCTGTGCAGAGAATAAAAAGTTCACTGAATTATTACTCAGTTGTATAATAATATATTAATGCAGTATGAATTTATCAAAAAGAGTCAAACCTGTGTATATCTATTTTCCATAATTGGGGAATTTGTGGTATAATTTTTGCCTTCACTGTATTTTTTTGTACACTTTCAACAATTTATATACATTTAGCTTTGGTGAAATAGACAATATTTGAAAATTTCTGAGTAAGGTAGACCATATCATGATGAGTATCTCCCAGTCTTTGTATGCCATCACTTTTTTTCTTTGTACCTGGAATTGAACTCATGACCTTGTGTTTGCCAGGCAGGTGCTTATGCCATTGAGCTATCTGCCAAGCCATCACTTTTTAATAAATCCTATTGAATGACATTCAGTAAATGCCTATTCATTTCACTTGTTGAGTATACGGTGGGTGAACCTACATGCTGCATGAAACTTAGGAGAGTTGTTAATTGAAGACTTACCAATGCTCATCAAATATAGAACTGAAAGGAACCTAGCTGTATTCCTTAGTAAGTAACTTATATTTAATAAAGCAAAGTGAAGGGATAGATGTCTGAGCGGTGATTAATGCTGAAGGAGGACTAATTCCCATTGTGGACTTTTTTTTTTGTGACACACCATCATTTGTATTTTTTGAAATTTGGAGGTGGCTGTCAGGTTGAGAGGCCATTGCAAAACCAATCATTTAGGTATTCAGTTGAATGAGATCAATACCAGAAATAGGAATAGATGCTACTAGCTATCTATGATTATATAACTGGGCAGCAAATTAAGTTTTCCACTGTGGAGACCAAACTGGGAAAGCATTTCCTGCTAGGAAATGTGCACAGTCATGTATTTATAGAGGCACGCTTTGTCTGTGAGTTTATAACAAACAGATTGCACTGTGTGAAGATGCTTTCCTATCATATATTTATAACAAATTAAATGACTCATTTGTAATTAACACAATCAGTTTGACACATTCATGTGCAAATGCCACCAAAAGAATATTTCTAAGTAAGTTAAACATCTGCAATATTATTTGTGCTAATGATGTGCTGAGCAAAACTGTTCTTCAAACACCACAAAATAGTAAGCTTTAGTTCAGCTCAGGCCAAAATAAAACAAACTTTGAATCAATTTATTCACAATTAATGAGGTTTTACTAAAGTGGCAGTGACTTATATTCTGACATGTACTGAAGTCTCCTTGTAGTTCTCTCCTATAGCTTCCACATAAAGCGGGGCACAGGCAGCATACATTGGCCAAATCCTCCTCTTATGCAACCAGCATTTGCCCTTCATCACTCTTGTGGCTTGTGTTTAGATAAGCTGCAAAAGCCTCAAGCAGTCGCAGGTGGGCTTTTTCAGAGATGACTGGATCTACAGTGTGCAATTGATTAATGGTTCAATGCTGGGATTAATAAGGGTGTGTGATTATTAAATCTGTCCACTGATTGGGTTAGTAGTGCCCTAATTCTGGTAGTCTACGTAAGATAAAAGGAGCAGAAAGACATCGTTAAAGCTTTTGCTTGCTTTGCTACTTTCTGCCCACCATGAACCATCTTCCTCTACGACGCCTTTCTGCCATGCTTCCCTGCTCTGAAGGAGGAGATTACGTTCTGAAGCCTCCAAAAACTGTGATCTAAATAAATCTTTCCTCCTTTAACTTTTGGGGTCTGGGTATTTTGTCTCAGCCACAAGAGAAAAATAAACGAGACAACCACCTAGGATGCCAAAGAAATCAGTTCTCAGAAAGAAGTTATAATTAGATTTAATTTTCTCAAGATGCAATCAGGATTGATCCCATTATTCACTTCATCTCACATTACCTGTTTTCGTAAGTAGCTCCAGATTCCCATATTTTTGATTTACATTCTCTTCTTGTAAGGCTGTTTTTGCCTTCTGGTCTGCCTGAGCCTTAGACCTGCCTGAAACTCTGAGTCCTTCCACTCTACCCATGAAACGCAGGACTTGTGGCTAGTACAGTAGCAATATCTTCTCCATTCCTGTGGAAGTGCCTTCTCCTTATGCTGATATTTGGCTGCTCCCTGAGAAAGTGTTTCACAACTGTATGCAGATGAGACCGTTAGTGTGCTTCTTCTCGGCTGCTACTTCCGTAAGGTGGTTTCTTTCCTCTTCATGGAAGGTTCTAGCTGTTTTGCAACCTCAGACAGCTACTAAAGCCACAGTTGCTGTGAGTGGTCATGCAAGAGCCAGTCATATACCCAAGTCCCACATGAGGGCTAAGATCTAGTATATGAGTCCTAGAGCTGGGCTCAGCCCTAGCGTGACGTTGTCAACAGTGGAAAGATATGCTGGATACAGGGCACATGTTTACTGATGGAACACACGTGTGTTCTTATCACATGCTTCCTATTTTCTCACTTCATTAAGAGGCTGAGTGCATCATAAAACTGAAACAATCTGGCAAAATTTTATCTCTTTATTCACAAAAGGATATCATGCCTGCAGTTATCCACATATGTCTTATATCATCTCTTTTTCTCCAACAGGCTGAATAATTCTCACAAGAACACAAAAAGTATATGCATATACTATCTTCAAATTTTTTATGTTTGATGTCTTACCCAGAAGCTGAATGAAGGACACAAGGGAGCACTCCAAGCCTCACAACATCTTGTGAGTCTCAAAGCTCCGGAGATTACACACCCAGTAATCTCACCTGTTTTTATGATTCTAAAACCGTTTAAAGGCTGGTGATTTCCAGATTTATAGTATGTGACCCACATTCTCCCTCCACAGCTATTTCTACTGTATATAAACCAGACATGTTAAACAAGCCATACCCAGAGCAGAGTTGCTGATTTCTACTACCATTTCCCCAAGTTAACTTCTCTCAGTGTGTGTCTTTTCAGGATATAACATTACCACTTACCTAGTTAATAAAGCTTCAAATTCTTCTTCTTCTTTTTCTTTTTTTTTTTTTTTTTTTTTTTGTATTTTAGGGAAAGATTTATAGGGTGTTCAGGGTCTCACTACTAAATGGGACTTGTCATTATCCTCCTATTTACAGCCTCCCAAGAGCTGGGATTACAGGCACACACTGCCACACCCAGTCTCAATTGCTGTCTCAGTGTGCCCCATGGGTGGGGCCAGCATGGCAGGCCCAGGGATCAAACCCGTGGCCCCTACACCTGCTTGCAAGTGCTTTAATCCACTGAGCTATTTGACCAGCCTTTAAAGCTTCTAACTCTGAAGAAATCTTTAACTAAAAAGTGTTTTATGTTAACAACCTAAGTTTGCAGGCCAAAATTAGAGAAAAAGGAGGGCTGCAAGGAAAGCCAACATTTTGGCCCTAGCCTTCTAAGGTCAATTAAGACTCAGGACATATGAGAACTTGTACTGTAATGTCATGTAACTCGGTAGTGTCCCAAATTTTCTGATCAAGGAGATTATGGGGCCAAAGAGGAAAGTGATCGATGACGTAGAGTGTGCCTAAGGAGAGTCACATGGAGAGAAAACACTCTCTCAGGTTTTCACAGAGAGCACATTGGCCAAGCAATGACCTTGACTCATCCACATGGCTGACACTGACAAAGGTTCTATAATCTGAGGTACAGGATCTCAGGATAAATCCTGAGGGGATTTCACTGACCTTCTCAGACCCAAAAGCTACAACTCTTGTTGCATAGGTCCTGCTTTACCTTGGTCTAACCATCCAGTAGAAAAGTATGAAGACAAAATATAGGAAGTAAAGCCATGCTGTTATGTTGAGCTGTGGGGGACTCCTGTCAACAATTTCTGACATTGCCAGTTAAACAGAAGACCCAATGCTATTATGGGCTACTCAACTCTTTTAGAATATTTTGCTGAGTTTAGACACCTATAATATTCAAATAACGGAACTTAGCAAAAAAGGGTTATGCAGATGAATGTCCATTTTGTATCTGTGTATTCAAAGTGGTTAGGATAGATATATAGTTACATTCTCTTAATGAATAGAATGATTTGTTCTAATGGTGTTTGTAAATAGGATCTCAAGTCCGCATCTTGTACAGCAATTAACCACTAAGAAGAATGTATGCAGTGTGTTAGTCATTGAAACTGTCCTAGCGATTTGATTTGAAACTGTCTCATTGCTATTTGTTTATCAATAAAATTATGAAAAAAATAAAAGTATATAAAGTTCAAAAAAAGTTTTATGGTGTTTTGAGACAGGGTATAACTGTGTAGTTCAGGCTGGCCTCAAACTCATGGTGACCTTCCTGCCTCTGCCTGTCCTCAAACTCATGGTGATCTTCCTGCCTCTGTCTGTGAAGTGCTGGGATTACAGGCGTGCACTCCATGCCCAGATTTTAGCTCAGATTTTGTCTCACAGTCTGTATACAGTCTATAAAATTTCCATTGGGAAATTTTCTTGCTCTACCTCGTAAATAGATCCAGACCTATTGAACTTCTCAAAGCCGTGGTCTAAACCCCATCATCCCACACTTGCACCATTTCAATAACCTGCACACAATCTGCTTCTACCCTGGTTCCTATGCAGACATTTCTGCCACAGTAGTCAGAATGGCACTTTTAATACTTAAATCAGAACATGCCAATCTTATGTTTCAAAGCCTTCTGGTGAAGATTCCCATCCCATGAACATCTAAAACTTTTGTCATAGATTAAAAACACTCCCAGAAGAGATTTCAGACTTAATTTCTATCCACCCTTGTTTTACCTATGCTGCCTTGATCTAGTTCTTCTTCAGGGTATTGACCTTGGAGCGCACTATTTCTTTTGCCTGGACTGGTCTCCCACTGCTTCAGTTCTCAGCTCAGGTACAAAGTAAACTGATGTGTTCAGCTCTTCAGGAACTGCTACTTAGAAAAACAAATATCCTCCAATCTAGAGTCCACTCTATTTTTCTGCATTGCTTTATGGTTTTCAGATTTATACCCATATACCCTGTTGGACATGACTGATCTCAGACAAGACTGGGTACACTCAGAGTGGTACAGCCTAGATGCACTGTTGGTATCAAGGTAACAGACATTTAGACACTTGGATTGTAATATGGAAAAATAGATTTTTAATCACATAAAGGTAATGAGTAATTCTAATGGTGCAAGTCTAGGGAAAGAAACAAGTAAGTCTCATGAAGGATTTTATAAAGAAGTAATATTGGAAAGACAAAGGGAAGTTAATGAAGATGAATGTTGCTGGAAGAGAAAATAGAATATACAATAGAATAGAATAAGGCAACCTTGCTTGTAATGGTTGATAGGATCTTACGTTTATAATATAATTGTGTAGTACATAATGACATTTTTGGTCAATGAGAGCCTGAAAAAGATTATAATGGAACTGAAAAATTCCAATCATATAGTGAAATAGTGATTGTAGTGTTACAGTATAACACATTATTCCAGTGTTGGTGCTATTGCTGGGATAAACACACCTACTGCACTATCAATCATATATAAAAAAGTTACAACACACAAGAAATTATATTAGTGCATAATACTTGATATCAATAATAATCAAGTCTGTTACTAACTTACACTTTTCCCATACTATAATTTCAACATTATTTTGGAGTATACTCCTAGTTCTAAACAAGTTCCCTGGGAGGCAGTGTGCTGTGCTACTCTGGCAACAGCCTGGTGCATCTCCTGTTTGCTAAGCCTGTTGATTGCATGGGGGAGCACACAAGATGATTGATGGACAGTGTTGAACTGTGCCGGCTTTCCCCTAGTGTTCACATGGTGAGGAGATTACCTAAGGACACATTTTAAAAACGTATTCCCATTGTTAAGCAGCACATGGCATGGTTATACTTGGGGAAATAGGGCTGAAATCTAAGTAGCTAAATACAGAATGTTTTCTGGCCAGTTTGTATCTTTTTTTCTTTAATCACCTTTTTGCTTTGATTTGCAGAGACCAATTTTCAAGAGTGCAGATTTTAGAAAATTGACGTTCAGAATCAAGAGTCCAAGGTCATTTAAAGAATTAAGAAGTACATATTTAGAAATTTCTTTACCTGCATCTATGTAAATATAGATTGTACACTGAAAATCAGGTATCCTGTAAACGGTTGAAGGAGCTTCCCAGAAATTTTAACACTGTAACATGCAGCCGGAGCTCAATAGTGTTTAATGCAGTGTGACAATGTTTTGAAATACAAACCAAGGTTATTCCTCTGCTTCCTTGTACTATATAACCTTTCTCCAGTTTGAACACTCAGGCCATTAAGCTTATAATATTAGGAAAAGAATTTTATAATACCAGTGGAAGAAAAAATAATCATTTCTTTCTCTTGATTGCCAGTAACAGAGGCCATAAGGGAACATAGTTCCCAAACAACAGATTCAAAAAATATAAAGAACTCCAAGTGGGGCTTTTTGCCTAGAGATAAATGTCACTTTCCCCAGATTGGAGTGGGAAGCTCTTTAAAAGAGATGCCAGGAGAAATGAACACTGATGGCTTGTGAGAAGGGGCCCAGAGCACCCCTCTCCACCTTGAATGGTAGTCAAGGGGATGAGGAATAATGCAGAAATAGGAGAGAGTTCTGACAACAGTTCTGAAGACCCAACAGTGGGAGAAACTGGTGCTGTCCAGCCTGCTGCAAGGCACTGAACAAGGGCAGCCGTACATGTGCACAGGGTGACTCAGGGATCAGCAGGGTTTAAATGCCACATAGTTTTGTAGTTGGTGTTATGCAGGAACAGAAATGATTCTTCTATGTGTCTAACATGGGTTCCCTGCAGAACTCATGTTGAATAATTGTTTATTTGAGAGACAGGATAGCAGTAATTGGTATGACATGCAGAAAAGTATAAAAATGAAATATAAAAAGTAAAGCCATATTAATATGCTGAGCTGTAAAAGACTGAAGTCAACAACTTCTGACAATGGCAGTCCTATGGTAACTCACTACTATCATGGACTACTGGACTATATTGGATTATTTTGCTGAATTCACACATCTACAATATTTAAATGGCAAGGGAATATCCATCTCTGACAAAACTAAACAGAAAAATGGGATACAAATAAAGGACCATTTTGTATCTGTATATACAAAGTAGTTAGGATAGATATACAGCTACTTTCTCTTAATTCAATGAATAGAAAGATTTGTCCTAATAGTGTTTGGATAGTCTATCATGTCTGCATCTTGTACTGTGGCTAACCACTACAAAGACAACAATATGCAATGTATTAATTATTGAAACTGTCCTACTAATTGATTTTGAAACTATCTCATTGTTATTTGTTTCTCAACAAAATTAATTTAAAAAAGAACTCATGTTGAAATTTAATTGCCACTATAGGGTATTTGGAGATGAGCCCTTTAAATGATACTTCAGTAATGAGGCTCTGCTCTCATAAATGGGATAATATTGTTAAGGGAGGAGTGGTTCGGGGGTCATGAGTAGGTACTTTACAGAAGGAATAGTTCTTTAATCTTTTGCTTTCTCTCTGTCCATCTGCCTTCTGATACTTTCTAACATTTCATAATGCAGCAACTACTTCTCCTGGTGTCTTCAATTTGACATTAAACTCAGTCTTCAGAACTATAAGCCAATAGATTTGTATTTGTTGTAAATTACCCAGTCTCAGTTATTCTGTTACAGCAGCACAATGTAAACTACTTTAGTTTCTCACATGCTAAGAAGTGGATCACAAAATAATGAAGGAAGAACCTAGAAGGTCTTGAGGTTAGGAAGGAGATACAGTAGAACTTATACTGCAAAGGAAAGACTAGAGGGAAAGAAGTCATCAGGATGGATACTATCATAAGTAATCTTAGAACCAAAGGCCAGATCAGACCTGAATGTAAATTGAGTGCAAAAATGTAAATTGAGTGCAATTGGGTTAGTCATGGGTATTATATTTGGTAAAATAAAATTTTACTCTGACCTTCTGAGTCAGTGGTCTGAGAAATTTACTTGCTGTATTATTACATACATGCAAACTGCCATGACAAATTTTTAAAAGTTTGCAAGATACATTTTTTTACAAATCTAAATGTGTGATTGTCTGTATACATTAAGAGCAAACACAAAGGATGGAAGGTACTTATTTGATTGTTTTTATTTATCAATTGTTACTTAACCTAACGAATTATATCTATATATCTCCAGTTTTATGTTCCTAGTAATGATGTTGCAAAGTGGTAAACATTCTTAACAGAGGCACAGGCAAGAGTGGGATCAGAAATACCAATTGTCCTGAATGCTCTACTTTTAAATGAGGATTAGATGTTGTCTTTGAAAAACAACCTTGTTATATCTGCTGAATAGGTAATTCTCAAGGTGACATCATTACACAATTTAAAATGTTACTACCGTAAGATCCTAATTAAAATACTGATTATCAAAGCCTGAGAGCATCTGTCTCAGGTTGTAACCAAAGGCTATTTGAGTGCTATACGCGGAGATCATCATAACATGGACTTCAGCGCATTCCTAATAATGCTGCGCCGGAGTGTTGATCTCAGGAAAGCCATCCACTTGGCAAACAAATCAGCAATTTCCATCACCAGAGCAGTCGCGATGAGTGTCAGTCCCTGACGAGGCAGATTAATTTCCCATGAACACGTCATTAAGGCAGCAATATGCATCGTCTCAGCAATCAGAGATGCTGCGGAGCCCCAAATATGCAAGAGCAGCAGCTGAGAAACAATTTACTTTTTACTGAAGGAAAAGTGATCACCCAGGCACAAAAGCTAGTCTGTCGAAAAGAAAATGAGCAGAATGGAGCCACTTGAGAGTCTCAGCGTAGCTTTCTTTGTAGAGCATTTCTCTGAATTAGGTCCTATATCGAGTATTTCCTTTGAGATTATCTGTGATAGGCCAGAGGGGAGATTTGGAAGCTGTCATCTAAGTATTTATGCAAAAAAGTGTGGAAATGTCAAAAATGTCAAGTGATTTTTATATGCTTCTTGTGTGTTCTCATATCGTGCCTTAATTTAAAGTAGCGTTTACTTCACAGTATGCATCATATTAACCAGCTGGAATCTCTGGTCTCTGGTTTCGAGAAAAAAGAGGCAGCCACATGAAAATCAGAAAGAATAAAACACCAGTGCGCTCCTAATTCAAGAGAGGGTTACGCGGGAACACTTTATCAGAGTGGCTCACTGAGCTCCCTTACCAACACGAGGTCTAACCAAGAAAATTCTCACTGTGCCTTATTGCTACATTTTTGTGTTTCCTCATGCAGAGGATAAAATTTGCTGCCATGATTCAAAGCACTCATCAATTTTTCATTAAAATAATGAATTTCAAAGTAGGTCATGTACTGAAATTCTCTAATTCACTGTTATGGGATAATATGAAACAAAATTACTGAAAAATGAGGGGATTTCACTTATTAAATGCCTAGCATATGCCACATCACTTGCTAAATGTCTACATGCATTTATTTGTTAAGCATGAGAAGTAAATTTTATCTCCATACAGATAAGGGAAATGGATTAAAATGATTTTGGTCACAACATGAAAGAATGACAGTGCTATGTCTCAACAGCAAGCCTTTTGAACTCCAAAGTCCTTGTTTGTGCTACTCTGCCATGATCTTGCTTTCTGTAAAGACAAGGGAGTTGTAAATATTATGTTTGCTTTAACAATGAAGCCAGGGAGGTTAGGGAAGAATGTGTACCTTGGGAGTGGCACTAGATGAGCCCAGTGGGAAGCCAGGCAGATGCTCAGTTCCCAGAAGCTCTGCTGCCCATGTCCTCTGCCTGGTTGACATCTCTTGTCCAGATTGCTCAGAGGAGGCAAAATTATCCCTTGAGGCATCTTACAAGTTACCAGCTGAACAAAGAATGGAAAACATTCATTGTACATTTAAACACAAAACTAATAGAAGAATATGCATTCTAGCTCTCTGTAAAAGGAAATAGTGTTTAACTAAACTATGCAAGAAGCTCCAGTGGTAGAGCATGTAAACATGCACAGAAGGAAGAACCACTAGATTTAAACATCAAACATCATCTTCCAATGAAAGACATCCAGCAACATAGTTACCATAAGTTCTGTGGGCAGTTTTATCACATCTCAGAAACTATATCCAAGGTAAAGCCAGTGAAGGAAAGAAAGGGGTATTTTGCATAACAGAGAAATTCAGGTGTCACTTTTCCCTAAAGATTGATGCTTGCAAAAGTTTGCTTTCAAAATTGCTATGTAATATGAAGGATAAAATCTCCACATTTACACAAAACATTCTAATTTGAAACATCAAGATAACAAAAGAAAAAGTGGCAGATTTCTTCTAGGTCCTTTGAATATGCTAGGAAGTGAAAGATGAATTTCAAGTGATGAAGAAGCAAGTAATAGATACTCTGTAATTCCTTCAACATCTGTCATTTTTAGTTGCTGGACCAGAAACTAGAACTAAAGAAAAGGCCTCAGCAAATTTGTCCATGATCCTTAGTTTATAAGTTCAATATTGTGATCTGTGGTACCAAAGACTGGAATAAAATTGGTGGAAGTTTCTTCCCTCAAGTATATAATGTAGATAGAAAAGCAGAAATTCTTATACAGTACTGTGAGTACAAGAAGAAATAAACACAATGAGTATTTCAGCACAGGGACTCTCTAACTTGGCATTGTTGACATTTCACACCACACACATTTTTTCTTTGGCAGCAGACCTGTGCATGGTGAGACACTTAGTAATATCATGTCCTATGTCCATGAAAAAACAGCAACACTCTTTTTTACTTCCTCCCTCAGTTTTACAACCAAAAATGTCTCCAGATTCTGCCCAACATCACAAAAGACGGGTGTACAGTTGCTTGCTATTGAGAATCCCTACTGTTTTAGTTCTGTAAGGCGTCTGACCCAGCCCAGAGATGGTGGCAGGGAAAGGTGGGAAGATGAAGGGTTTGGAGGTAATGCCCAGAAATGGTCTTCACCAGTAGTAGGTGGTAGCTAGTCACAGACAAGATGTAACTTGGTCAGAAGCATCTATGAAAATACAAAAGAAAACCAAGGTTCCTCAGTTTGAAAATTCAACTCACTCTACTTCTCTGAACATTTATCTTCTGTGTGCCAGGTGCTAGGTGCTAGGAATGTAAACATTAGAAGGTGTTAATGGCCCAGTTAAGTAACTCCTACTTTCAGCATTGCCTCGTCCTTGTGAGTTTTGGTTTTGTGGCTATGGGGTTGGTCTCACACAGCTTGTTACTAAAACTTGTTCCTTTTTTTCCTCTTTAAAATTAAGAAGTAATTTGTGATTGTCAATATTTTATTCCTGAAATCATTCTATTCACTGCATTCTGATACCTGTCTTTAGAGACAGATAATGAGGTAGGATTGATGGAGAGCTAATTTATTGGGCCACATTGTAGTTCATTCTGTTTCTTTGCAGTCATGAAGGTCTAGTTGACCTAGAGATTTTTATTAATTTTGACAAACAATAGCCTAGTATCTTATTAGATAGAGAGAGAAGTAATTGAAATGGAGTGTGATATATTTACCCATCATATTTTTTCTTTTGAATTTTTTCTCTTTCTTGGAAATTTTTAGTCATTCTTCCAAGCTTTCTTTCTTTCCCTTCAACTATTTTACCCCTCAGTCTCTTTTGCTGTCTTCTGCCATGCTGGTCAAAATTCAGCACTTGCACATACTTTTTGAGAGTGCAATGTATAAGGGCAATTTTTTTAGTATTTCCTTAGTAATGACTACATTTTACAAAATCAGTGATTTTATTGGCTTTGGAGTGAGATAGAATAATAAAAGTGATATGGAGCTATTTCCATTTTGGTTGCTGGGCCCCCTCTCCTTTCACCAGAGCAAGTGTGTTGCCAAAGACACTATTGCCACCAGAGGCAAGGACTGTGGTTGAGGGCCTTATGCCCCATATCTCTCGTGTTTTGGCCAAAGAGCAAGCTTTAGAATCTGAATTCAAAGACTTATTCTTGTGTGATCATATAGATCTATGACTTCAGATGCCACCCATACATCAATGCTGGAGTTCTCTCTGGCTTACATAGATGTTTCTCTCAAGCCAAACAACTGTCTCTTCACCTCCACCCCCATTCCACAGGTCCACAAATCTAGTGCATCCCCAAGTGAATGTATTGATTTTACTTCTTGAAATTTCACTTTGCTTATATTTTCCATACCAAATTGCAACTCTCCAGCTAGCCATTTAGGATAAAGAGCTGCCCATCTTAGCTTCAGTTCTCTGTCATATGTCATTCATAGTACACAGGAACTGGATTTCCTTCAAAACAATTTCTATCACTGTGCCTTTGTTCTCACTGAGTGATTTTTTAATATAAAATCTGAGAATGTTTCTCTTCTTCTAGACTTCAAACTGCTGTCATAAACAGTCAGATATAGTTACTTTCCTGCTTTGGAATCTTGAAATTCCCCGAGATTTTTCTGTAGCTATAGAATATATTGCTCCTTCTCATCCAAGTTCTTTCACATTTCATCATTAATATTTATTATCTTTCTTCAACCCCCAGATCACAACTCTGGCCCAAATCATTGTCATATCTTGTGGGGATAAATAAAGATTCTTAGTGTTGGTTTTGTGGTCATTCTTGCCTTCTTATAATCAATTCTTCACATGGGGTCCCATGTAATCACTCAAAAATATTACTCCTCTGTGAAGTTTCTGATAGTTCCTTGTGAACTGAGGACAAAATTTGATCTTGATCATGCCTACGATAGAGTGCATGAGTCATGCCTCCCCACTAGTGTTCCCACCCCCAGGCCCTCCACCCCCAACAGTGAGCTCCATCTGCAATGACCTCCTCTCAGGTCTATAAACATGCTTGACTTTTCCCTTCCCAAGGGTCTTCCCACACTGTTTTCTCTGCTTAAAATACTCTTCCCTCCATGTTTTTCCTAGTCTTCCTTATTCTTTTGAGTATCTTCTTACAGAATAACTTGTGGTTTTTCAAAAATCCCAGGCTATTTCTGTCAACTTTACTAGCTATTTTTATGAAATAGTCCTTTCCTTATCCCAGATCTCATTATTTTGTCCTGAAACCCAGTTCATGAGAAGTTTTTCCATCCAGGAACATTGTCTGTGAGCCTCGGGCAGATTTGGGTGGCCCTCCTCCTGTTCCTGTGGCTTGTGATCTAACTTTATCCACCTCATTTTCATTAAAGTCTCCTGAGAGATTTTTCTGCATTGGATTTCTCTTTACTAATGAAAATATTGACCTAGTGACATTGATTTAGTAAATAGTCAGTCCTGTAAGAAGCCTGCATTGAGTTCCCTGGGAATTTAGTTTTAAAATCCAAAGACAACTTGAAGTCCAAACTTTACTTTTATTGTTTAACTTTAGTGATTTTTTTCCCAATGACCCTGAGTATAAGAAGACTTAATAACCACTTGTTTAATTGGAATTATGCTCGTGTCTCTTTAGAGTCAAATTATTTTGAGTGCATCTGAGTTTTGCTAGATTTATTTTGTTTCCTTTTGAGATTTTGAGGTGTTTTGTGGGAGAAAAGAAGAAACACAATTTACTTTTCTTGTCTGATGTTCATATTTCAACAACCTGATATTTATGTAGCTCTTATGCAAAAATCTTTTCTTGCCTTGATGTATTTTACAACTTTTGAGTTTATCATGAGTATCTCTCAATAAGTTTTCAGAGAGATTCAGGGCTGCTTTCTCTTTTCACACATCACAAAAGCCTTAGTACTTTTAGTCATGAAAAGTCACCACTGGTGGGACCATTTCTCTAGGAGGTGGTAGGTTGGTTTCACAAGATAGCTCCATTATGTGGATGATAATTTGATCAGACTACACCTAATCTAATTTAGTTCTTCTCCTTACCAGCTGCAGTATTTGAGAACACTTGCTAGCATGCTCTTCAGCAAATGACCACACTGATAATAGTAGCTGGATTTTTTCTTAGAAGTCATTATTGATTTCGTTGCTGGTCAAAGAATGACAATCATGACTTTCTTCTTTTTAAACCACTGAGCAAAATTATATGTTGAGAACAAAATGCCCAAGAAAGGAACTTAATGGAACCTAGCTACTTGACATGTAGGGATTTTCTGGAAGGACTTTCCATAAGAAAGATACTAATATTTGCATTGATAATGCATACATGTACAACACCAATTGCAGGGCTTGGAGAATTATGATGACATTCCAGAAGAAGATGAAATGACTATTTGAATAAGTGTAGGCTTGCAGAGGAATAAATGTAGGTTGTTATACAGAAAGAATAAGACATCTCTTGAAAATAAGCCCAATTGTGTCTTTTGGAGCAAAAATTCATATAAGGCTTGGTCTCATTTTCAGAGAAATGAGGTATCAGTGACCTCTCAACAAGGAAGTAAAAGGCATTTCTACTGTCAAATATCAATTTGACCATCATTTGAGTAATTATTTTGAAAATGCATGTTTTTATGCTGACTCATTTTTACTTTTTCTTTCCAAGTTGCCTGTAAATTCTCCCTAAGTGACAATTTTGAGTGCTTTTCTTGAATCTCTGGGATTAAACATAATTCCTGGAATATTGTTGGTGCTTAAAAATATGAGTAAGTTAAGTAAGGAGGGAAATTAAATAAAACAGAGTGATTAACACTTTAAGGAAGAAGTAGAGAAGGTTTCTACAGAGACAATAACATGTAAATTTTATTTTGGAAGATTAGAAATTTTCCTATCAATAGGACAGACAGGAAATTGCTAAGCTAATAGAATGCTATAAGTGTCCTTGGAGCCCAAGATTACTGATAGATTCTAATGACTCTGATGGTCTCTGAGCTAATCACAGTGTTCCGTTCGTCTAAGACTGACTTTTGTGCTGTCTGGATCACAGCATGGGGCAAGTCCCCCCTCTGATAAGGATATAAAATAGGGACTAATTTATTACTAATTCTTGGTAATAAAGAACACGTGAAGTGGGACTGCATATTGGAAGACAAAACAATATATATTTTATATGCTCTAATTCCTGGCTGATTGTGATCCTCATAGGTTATTCCTTCAATACATAGAATTTCAGGATCCTTCCGTATAATTTTATGCAATTGTGCCACCTACCAGAGCCCATATATTTATTCCTTCTCCAGCAAGAGAAAACCAAAGGCATATCCAGTGGCATCCAAGTCCAAGAACTCAATGTGGTATTCATTCAAATTGATCAGATTCAACATAGCCCTTCATGATGTGGAGACTTGGCATAAATGCTCAGTGTAGACACTGCCAAGCACTCAAATGTCTCACGGAAGCAAAACAGGCACATTCAAATAAAGCTTATAATTTAAAATTCACAATTCCATAGAATATAGCATATTCTGCTGACATGAGTTGGCAAAAATTTACCAGTCTGGATTCTACTGGTTTGTACTGTTTATTTTCAGTGTTCTCTATGGGCCCTGGGAAGATGGTTCTTTTAATCCAAGTTTGGAACATTTATGTCATTAGTTCTTTGTTTCTAGCCTTGGGATTTGTCTGAGGGTTATAGTCAACTTTTGCTTGTTAACTCATGGGCTAATATCCAACATCAGAACTGGTTGCCTCCTTGTCCTTTATTTAATTTAATTTAATTTTTTTATGTATTTGATTGTTGCAGGGTCTCACTATGCAGCTCAGACTTGTGGTGATTCAGCCTCCCCAGCACTGAGATTACAGACATGTGCCACCATGCCTGGGCTCTGGCCGGCTCAGCCCGCCTTGGGAGCAGGGATGGCAAGGCATGGGGTACCGGGGATTGAACTAAGGTCCCTGTGCTTGTCTAAGCTTGTCTAAGTAGGCACTTTAGTCCACTGAGCTATCTTGCCAGCCTCCTTATTCTTTATTTTAGACAGTAGTTTGATATTATCCATCTGTTAGAAGCTAGACATAATACCTGATAGTCAGGGCTATTAGATTGATAACCTCTGTTAGTCAGTATCTTGGATCAGAAAGCCTGCTGAAGAGAAAGAAGTTGTGTTTTTCTGAATACAGGCAGCATCCCAATACATGAACTTTATAGTAGAGGAAATTCTGTGGGCAGGAAGGAGTAGAATACACTTAAAGAATTCAGGATATTTCTCCTCTACATTCTTTTCCAGTCTCCTTTTTTTTCTCCTGTGACCTTCATTGTAGGACATTCAGTTTGTCCTTTTTGATCCAGGGAAATGTAAGACTCTATATTTCACCAACTTTATAAATTTCTCACCAAAGGCAGATGGAGTTACTTTTCGCCTGTTTTCTTTTGAAACATATTAACTCTTAAAACATTTTTTTCTTCCATTTTTATATTTGTTTTGCTTGAAGCTCTCCCATTCTCATGGAACTTTCCTGAAAGATGAAAGAGATCACCATCTCACACATAATCCATTTTTCTGGAGGTGCTCATGGTTCATCCTCATGTTCCAGACATGGTGATACATGGTGTTCGTGTCTGTGGAGATAACAGGCACCAGCTCTCACCTTCTTGCCATACACAAGACTTTCTGATTCCTCGGCTTCAGATACTTTTACGGCCACAAACTCTATCTTGCTAAAGGAAAACCCATAGTCTAGAGTTCATAGTATGTTGTATTCTACCTCCAAGTACTGATGTTTATTTTATTTAGTTTTTTAAGGAGCCATAAAAGACGGAAGTCCTACTCAAAGTGGTCTATACAGAAGAAGTTTTAGGCTAGCTCCAGATGTTCAGCAAAGGGTTCTCCATATATTGCTTCAATTTTGTCTTGGATGGTTTTGTTCTTTGTAAAAGTGCCCTTTAGTCATGGCACAGCCTGGACTGTAGTCACCCAGAGTAGTAGCTCTGGGAAAAAACAACTTTTTTTTTTTTCCTCGTAGTTACAAGGGAAGCCTTCTAATGTTTTCTGAAGGGACTGGTTCTCTGCCTTGAGAATTTATCACAAGTTTTGGGATGGTTTAATGCATTGGAAGTTTATTCTTCCACAGTTTTGGTGTAGGATGGGGGGAGAATCCCAAGGTAAGATATTTTCAGGGTTATGCACATCTAGAAGGCTCTAACATCAATGGCGCCATGGCTGCTCCAGCTATTTGTGGATCCTGCTGCTCAGTGCCTGTAGAAGCAACACTTGACTCTACCTATTCATCAGATGGGTCTTACTCTGTGCCTGTTTGTACTTTCTGGTTTTCATTTCATTTGTTTCTTTTTTCTTTTATTTATTTATTTAGCACAGGGTCTTGCTATGCAGCTTGGACTCTTAGTGATCCACCTGTCTGACTCTCCCCAGCACTGAGATTACAGGTGCGTAGCACCACATCTGGTTTTCATGGTCAGCTCTAGGAGGGGTCTCACAGTATGCTGTACCAGGGATTGAACCCAGGTCCTTGGGCATGCCAGAATGTCTTTATTTTAATTTGATAATCTGCCAAAGTTTATTTACAGTTAAAGTCACATTCTGAGGTTCTGGGTAATGAATTTTAAGGGAATGCTGTCTAATGTGGTGCACTACAGGTGTTGCATTTGCATAAATAACTGAAGTTTTTTAGTTCTGTTAGCTGCTCAGAGAAACCCATGTGTAACCTAAGATGACCACTTCTATTGAGAAGGTTTCTACAGTAGTGCTTCTTTGGTTTCTTTCAGCACACTTGCCATAACATAGAGTTATTTATTTACATGTTTCTTTATACTTCATAAGAGTGCAGTATCTCTAAGATAACAGAGCTTTATCTGCTATATTGATTATTTTATCCTCAGCCTCTGGAGCTATTGTTGACACAAAGTAGGATTTCATCAAAAAGTTTTGAAAAATAAATAGATGAATTAATGAAATAACTTACTATAAAATGGACCTTTTCTATTTAGTTGTGCATTGTTTTTATTTTGTTGTAATAAAGGACACTATTTTAAGTGCTTTTCTGTTGGTAGGAAATAATGAAGCCCTTGTCTGTTGAATGGTATCTAAGGGGGGGGGGGACTAATAAGCAGTATTCAAAACTTGCTTCCTGGGCTGGAGAGATAGTTCAGTGACTTAAGTGTCTGCCTAGCAAGCTCAAGGTCCTGAGTTTGATCCCCAGTACCAATTTAAAAAAGAAAAAGAAAGGAAAAACACTTGCTTCCCTGAAGCTTATAATTTAAAATAGATGAAACAGAAGCAAAAAAAGGAGAGAAAATAATCATTTTTTAGGATTTTTTATCCTTTTAATTAACAGTTTCTACAGACTGAAACACTATAAATTTAAATTTACATACAGCTGATACTTTCAAAGTTTACACTAAGTAGAGATGAACAAGTCTCACAGGGCATGGCAAGTGATAAGTAATAAACTTCAGTTGAATACAAGAATGAATGAGTCATAAATGCCTGCTATGAAAATTACAGGCAGATAAAGCAAATCATTATCTCTAAGGAACAGCACAGTATTCTCAGAGCTTAAACTGATGGAAACCATTAATACCTATGATGTTTATGATGTGCTGTCCCATCAGAATTCCCTGTTAGACTCACCTGTGACAAGGTTTGTCTGCTTGTTTGCATCAAAGAATAGAGAAGAGACCACAGTCTAATGTGGGCTCTTCTTTCTAATTGGGGGACATTTTAAAACTCCTTTTAAAGGAGATTGATTAATAGTTTTTTATTTTTCTTGATTAATTAAATTCTTCATTTCTCTGAGACAGAAAAAGCTTTGTAGTATACTGGAAAACATGTAATGTGTGAAAAACACAAGTTTCATATAATCCATGCATACGATTGTGAATGTATGCTTGTCTGCTGCTAGATGAGGTGGGTGAAATTTGACTTTCTTTTGACACTCTTGGATACACATCTCATGACAATTGGAACCATGGCATTGGCAGTTTTCTTGGCAAAAAGCCTGAGGCTATATTACTAATTTATCAGCATTGCTATGCATATCTGCCTTTGTTATCTGTAATTCTCTTGCTCTCATTCTCCTGGACTCTGATATTTATCCCTTATGTTAGGAGTTAACAAGATTTCTCTTTTTTTAATGCACTTGTCTCTAGATGAATAATTTTAGTCATCACTGTCCAGGAACCCTTTGAAAATCCCTTTGTTGATAGTCACACAGCTGCATCCTGGTCATGCGACCACACGGGAGACCCTTAGGAACACGCTCCTATTGTCTGGCCTGGGGAGCTCTCCTCCTTGAATGTGTGCTGCTTGTAAATAATTTCTTCTTGTGTTTCTGACGTGATACCCAACAGTCAAACTGGCACTTTATTCTTCTGGAGATGAAGGAGGAGGAGAGATTAAGTTTTCCCTCCCTAGCCCTTTTCGATTTGCTCACATCTGTGAGCTGTTCTGAGAGGAGTTACCCTGACACGTGTCACAGGCACTGTCAGTTAGGTTAACAGACAAGAAGGCAGGGCCCTGGCATTGAACTGTGTCATTTGCCAATGCTCATGTATACTGAAGGCAAGCAGAGGAGACAGGATCTCTCTGACGCATGGTATGTTCTTTTAGAAGAATGCATTGTGATTTTTGAACAGAGGAAGGAAAGAATTAGGACAAAACAAAGGAAGGAAGAATTTGTTATTTATTTCCATGAGCCAACTTCTTGATTCTTATTGCCAAGAATGTAACTTTAATGTATATAAGACAAATGGAATTTTAATACTATAACATTTAAAACTTAATTTGGAATTAATAGCACACCTTTGGAGTAAAGGTTCCTTCAGTAGTATAAAAATATGAACATGAAAAGATAGGAATTGTGGTATCTCCTGACGCAGATAGATTCCATTGCTTGTGTGGAGGTTACCACAATGACATATGAGTCTGTAAGAATAACCACAGAAGGCTTCTGTATTTGTGACTGAAACACAGAGTAACCAAGAATCATCCAATGTAGATCAAATGGGGGTTTTACTGAATTATATCAATTTAATATAACACACGTTCTGAATATAAATTACTGAGTTACACTAAGGAGTGTACCATGATTTCTAACAGAATATCTTATGGAAATGATCTGTAAGAAGCAAGTTAGACATAAATTGTAACCCCAAATTATCATATGGCAATATGTGTGATAGGTACAGCTTAGCACATAGGCCCATGGTCCATGATGTCATCTACAAATGAGCTGGAGGGACATATCAAAATAAAAAAAATGATGAGGAAGCAAAGAAGCTGAAGTTGTGCAGCATGGTACCTTCCTGGTTGTACCACCCTACAATATATCCCACCCCTCAACACCCTCTATCCAAAATATGTCTACAGCAACCATGTTCTAGTTGTGCTGACACAGATCTTCAGCTCAGCATCTTGCCTGTCAGTGTGAAGGCTTTTGACATGAATATTTCTTTCTAATATTCACATAATTTCTTTCGAGAACAAAAGAATGATTAAATGTGTAAGTTGTCCACTACTCATCTTCAGATGTCAGCACCTATGAAGGCAGCCACTCGAGGCCCAGAAGCTTCTTCTGGAGTTTGGGACACCATGGATTTCCCAGTTGTTACTGTAAATGGAAAAGTGTTGGATTTTAGTCTTCACATATACCCATTACTAAAGAACAACACAGAAAATGTAAGCAAAATTATTAAGCAAGACAGAGGTTACATATTTAAATAATGTATTTGGGACATATGAAGGTTAAGGTCATTTTAAGTTGTGTTAAATTAAACACATCAAACATTACTCTTTTTCACTAAAGTACACATCACAGTGTAAAAACAGATAAAATATGCTATATAAATGGAACATGACAGAGTTAGCACTCTGGTAACAGAAGAAGAAAATTCAATACAGGCAGCAAGAGAGAGAAAGAATCAAAATGATGCATTATTTATTTCCTCTTTGCAAAGGAAAATGAGAAAAAAAAACCACACATATTTTGCATTCAAATAGTAATATTCTCTGCTTACACTACTCCATAGCCCTCAAATGCTTAGGTTTTTAGAATTAATCTATTTTGCTATAATTGAATTCAAAAAATCAATTTATTCTTTGGTTGTATTTATTTGATCCAAATACAAGGGAAAACTCTCACTGGGGTGTTTCTTTTAGACATTTCCATTTCTAAGGAGCAATAGAATTCCCCACTTGATAAGTTAGCAGGTTTTCAGGGGGTGTTCGCATTCTCATATGCTTTTGTAGTACTGGGAAGCTGATGTGGAGGAAAAGCAGCATGCGCCTTTCTTATTTGTGATACAGTCTTGCATGCTTGGATTGATGGTATGTCAGGAAAAAAATCCATCAGTCAAACATGCAGAGTTATGAAATTGAAAAGAAGCCCTGGTATTTGGATAGTAGGGATTTTAAGATTAAGCTAGTAACTGCAGGAGTCTTGGGTATTTGTGACTGAAACAAAGTGTAACCAGCAGCGCGCTCTGAGCTGAAACCACCATCCTGTAAGCAGCGTCACACGCTGTGACGCAAAGAGGACTGTGCAGCTTGTTCTCCTTTCCTCCACCTCTATGAAGCTTAACAGAACTAGTATTTAATCCTGGTGTCATCTGTTAAAAGCCCCTTTCCTTCCCATTCCGTATCCAGCTCCTTCTCTGTTCTTCTCTGCCCCTCTGCAGCACGACTCACCCCGGAGCACCTGCTCTCCTTGCATCCAGTTCTCTTTATCCACTCCCGACATGCTTCAGTTCTCTTAGCGCCACTCACTCTGGGTAGGTGGAGCTCAAAGGCACCGGTGAAGTCTTGCTGTCCAAACATGGTGTTCTTTTTTTGTAAAATAATATTTTTATATATTAATTATATACCACATGATGTTTTGATGCATGTATTTGTACTGGAATCATTATTGCAGTAAAAAGTTATATTCCTATCTCTGTCTCCTCACATAGTTACCTTATTTTACTTTTTTGTTACTAAAAGACCTGAAATCTCCTCTCAGCAAGTTTTCAGTACACAATAGTACTGTGGAGTTACAGTCATCACATTCAACATTAGCCATTCATGCTTACTTACTCTACACAACTTTTGTATGGTTTTGGCCAACATTTGGCATAATGTCCTCCGGGTATGTTATGTATTGTACATAACAGAGTCTCCTTTTTCAAGGCTGAATAATATTCTATTGTGTAGCCCATATACCCACACACATGCTTCGTTCTTCTACTCTTCTGCTGACACAGGCTTATGCTGCTTCTATAGCTTTGTTTTTTGGAACAAGCTGCAGTGCTCATGGGAGCCCAGATATTGCTTTGTGGGTATTGATTACACTTGTTTTTGGTGCACTTGTAAAAGTTGATTTTTGGGTCAGTGTTTTAATGAACTACCATACTCTTTTTCAGAATGATTATGCTAGTTTCAGAATGATTTTCAGAATGATTATATAAATATTGTCATAAGGTTATGTTTCTCTACACCCTTGCTAGCCCTTGTAACCTCTTGTCATTGTGTAACTGTCATTTTAGCCATCCTAATAATTGTTATATCTACTTATAGTTTTAAATTTGTATTTTCCCGAAGATTGCCACCTTTTCCAGAGCACTTTTTCATATAACCCTTGACCATTTTATGCTACCTTTATGAAGAAAAAAGCTATTCATGTTTTTGCTTATTTTAAAATTGGATATTTTTGACAGGAGTTTCTAGTATCATTTGGGTGTGAACCCTTTGTCAGATATATGGCTTACAAACATTTTATCTCATGATGTAGACTGCCTTTTCATTTTGTCAGCCATTTCTTTGGTGTACAGAACACTTTAGCTTGACATAGTCCTGCTGACCTTCTCTTGCTTACATATTGTTCCTTGAGCTTTTGGGATCATATCCAAAACATTATCTCTATAGGTAATGTCGAGAAACTTTTCTCATCATCTCTCTACTGTTTTCAATGTGTTAGACCTCATGTTTATGACCTTAATGAATTTTGCTTTGATTTTTAAATCTGAGTCTAGTTTCATCTGTTGTTATGCAAACATCCAATCTCCCCAGAAGCATTTACTGAAGAAACTGTCATTTTTGCATTATGTGTTGTGGGTGCAACTGTTGGAAACTTGTTCTGCTAACTCTTTTTTGTTTGTCTTATGATTCTTTTCTCTCTTTTTTATTGCTTGCTTTTATATAGGTGTTTCATGATATTCGTATTGACAAGGCTTAACTTTTTTGTTTATCTTACATGGAAAATTTCATCATGATTATGAAGGTGATTGCAGAAAATATATTACAGTTAAAATAGTCTGTCTTATATTGATAACAAGTTAATATATAAGAATGTTCAACTTTTTAATTCTCCTGTTCCAGTGTTACAATATGTTGAATTTGCCACCATTTATATTACACAGTCACTAACATGTTTTAATTCTCACATCATTTAAATTGTGTAGTAGAAGTCAAAGTAGTTTACACAGCCATTAAATTAATACGACATCCTGATTTTGTCTGCATTTTTAGAAACTAATTTCATGCTTTCTTACGCTTTTCTGTTATTTAATATGCTTTCATCTCAATTTTTAAAATAATTTTATTGAGATACAAATAGCAATGAGATAGTTTCAAAATTAATGGGTGGGACAGTTTCAATAATTAATACATTGCATATTGTTGTCCTCTTAGTGGTTATTCATAGTACATGATGCAGACATGATATCCTGTCCACAAACACTGTTAGTATAAATATTTCTATTCATTGAACTAAGAGAAAGTAGCTGTATATCTTTCCTAACTATTTTGAATATACAGATACGAAATGGTCATTCATTTGTATCCCCTTTTTTGTTTAGTTTTGTCAGAGATAGGTGTTCCATTTCCATTTAAATATTGTAGGTATGTGAATTTAGCAAAATATTCCAACATAGTCCCGTAGTCCATAATGGTAGTGGGTTATCCATAGGACTGTCAATGTCAAAAGTTGTTGACTTAGGCCTTTTACAACTCAGCATATTAATATGGCTTTACTTTTTATGCTTTTTTTTTTTTTTTACTTTTCTGCTGGATGGTTAAGACCAAGATAAAGCAAGACCTATATAGCAAGAAATGTAACTTTTGTATCTGACAAGGTCAGTCAAATCCCCTCAGGATTTAGCCTGAAACACTACCACAGTTTGTATATCCTTCGTCAGTGTCAGCCATGTGTATGAATCACGGCCATTGCTTGACCAATTTGCTCTCTGTGAAAGCTTGAGAGAATGTTTTCTCTCCATGTGACTCTCCTTAGGCACACTCGACATCATTGATCACTTTCCTCTGTGGCCCCATTATCTCCTTGATCAGAAAACTTGGGACACAACTGAGTTACATGATATCATAGCACAGATTCTCCTTTGTTCTGAGTCCTCACTGACCTTGAAAAGCTAGGGCCAAAATGTTGGCTGTCCTTTCATCTCAACTTGAACAGCTCCTTTTTGAATTTCTTAAAAGTTGTGTCTTGTGATAATAAAATTCAAGTTTTGTCTGAAAAATGTCCTTTCCTCCTCCTCCTTCTCCTCCTCCTCCTCCTCCTCCTCCTCCTCCTTCTTTCTTCTTCTTCTTCTTCTTCTTCTTCTTCTTCTTTTTTTTGTGGAACTGGGGATTGAACTCAGGCCCTTGCGCTTGCCAGGGAAGCACATATTCCACTGAGCCATTTCCCCGGCCCCCTTATCTTTTTATTTACAAAGGAAAAATTTATTAAGAATTATACTCTTGAGTGAGTTTTATTTCTTTTATTTTGAAGTTACAGTCCTATTCTCTTCTGAGATGCTAAAAAAATCCACTCTTAATTGTACTGAGTTACTATCATTCTTTAGTTTTCTGTTTACTTTTAAATGAGCTGTTTGTAAATTTGCAGCTATTTTTTCATTTGATCTAAATTGCTATTGGATCTTTCTACTGAACTTTTTATTTCAGTTATTACATTCTTCAGTTCTGTGATTTTTTGATTTCTGGTTTTTGTAATCTGTATAGAGAATTTCAATTTGTTTATTTATGATTTTTAAACTTGATGGAACTTTTTGTTACTCTTTTTCTATTATTGAATTCTCCACCACATAAATTACTTCCCTGCATTTCATTCAGATTACTTTCTGGAAATTTGTTCTCTTTTATTTGTTTGGAATATATCTTCTTATTTCTTCTCTCTTTAGCTTTTGACTTTATGTGTCAGTTTCTCACATTAGATAGGCTAGATTCCTTGTTATGTTGGATGAGATCTCTGGGATATTATATTATGTCAGTTTCCTTCTGTGACTGGAGACAAGTGAAATGAAAACCTTGAAGAACCTCTGAAAAAAGTTTGGGTATGAGATTTGTGATTTAGTTTTGACTCATTTCAAGGAGAAGCTGAGAATTGGAATTTATCTTACACTTGCCTCTGCATAAAACTAGAGATCATCTGTGTCAAATGACTGAACTCTTTTTCTGATTGCACACTTTTTAAGGCCACTCTCCTGGTCTTTTTCAGTTCCAGAGGCCTAGGGAGCATTAGGTACCATTAGTTCTCAAGACAGGTCAGTTAATTGAAGGCTCTGTTTGGCCACTGCAGCAGTCCAGGTAGAGAAGATGGGAGAAGTTCCTGCATGCTTACTGAGGATTCCACATGACCATGGACTACTGGATCCATCCACACTCAAAGGCATAGTGATTAAAAAACTTATACCAGAGAAGCTGCTGGAGAGTTAGCTCAACCAGTATGTAGCCTAAATCATATTTTAGACAGAAACGAGGAGCTAGACTTTTCTACTTGCTTGTTCTATGCTGAGCTATAAAGGAGTTGCTGCTGGAAAGATCATGCCCCTTTTAGGGTTACCTTATTTTTCTCCATGATCTATGAACTCATAATTGCTGAGTTGGCATGCTTGATGTGTGGATAATCCTTTTGCAGAAAGAAATTAGAGACTTGGCTTTATAGCTGGCACAAGTTAGGTAAAGACAAGGGAAATGGCCACTTTGACTAGTAGGATCCTATAGGATTCCTATCAGTGGTAACTCAGTGCACAAACTGAATTTGCTACAGGATTCTGGAGAAATGTGTTCATATGGAAAATGTGTTTGTCATGCAATGCAGGGTTCACAAACAAAAATTGTTTGCAAACAAAAGCATGTATGGACTGAAGTAATACCACACCCACCTCTCAGGATCTAAAATTAAACATTTTTTTCCCAGCATTTGTAATATAGATGTTTCTTGGTGTTTATTTCTGACTCTACTGAATGCTCTTTGTTGATGCTACTTTTGGATTCCCCCTTTCTCTACTTACTCTTGCTTCCTAGGTTATTTTATTCCACTATCTGTCTTTATTTCTCCTCACATAAGTGTATCTACTATTTTGACAGTTGAAATCAAAGCATTAGAGATATTTTTCCTTTAATTCTTTAATTTATCATTGTGAGTATCATTAAGTAATCTATTCATTGTTATGCATAGTTAGTTCTTTCAACTTGTGTAGTCTTTCATTGTATACAATTTTTTCTTTGGTCTATTGGTCATGGAAATTAAGTTGTGATTTGGGTGTATTATGTATGAGAATAATAGTATAAGTACTCTTGACTATGACTTTTATTGCATATAAAAATTTATGTTGATTATATGTCCTTAAGAGAATTGCTAAATTGTAGAATATACATGCTATGGTTTGTATCTAGATGTCTCTCCAAAGCAAATTGTAGTCATAAGTGGGGATTTTTCAGAGGTGGCTGAATCTAGAGTATGGGATGCTGAGATTAAGGGTGTGGAATTGCTAAATCAGTCTCAACTGATTAGTTTGGCAACACACTAATGGTGTTTGTTGTGCAGCACAGAGACATTTTTATAGCCTGGATGGAGAATAAAAGGGACACAAAGAATCTGCTAAGGTAACCTATTGCTCTCTCCTGATTCTTTACTGAAACCTATTTGTCCTCTGCAATGCCCTTCTGCCATGCCACCCTGCCTTGTAGTCAGCCATTATGAAATGAAATCTCTACAAACTGTGAGCCAGAAAAAACCTTCCCTTTTATAACTTTGGGTGTGAGTTGTGTCTCAACAGTAATAAAAGTAACTAAGACAGTAAACATATGCGATTTTTAACAGAGACTGCCAAATATCTGAAATGTTTCTATCACACTACAATCCTATAGTAAAAGTAAGAGAATTCCATTTACTCCCAAATTTTTCCAACACTTGTTAATAGAAGTGTTTTAAATTTTACCCATGTTGGATATATAGTGGTATCTCATGATCTTAATTGACTAATGTTGTTGAAAAGTCATTTCATATATTACCTCCATTTTGATATCTTCTTTTTTGAAGTGAAACAAAGACTTCTTTTCAAGTCTTTGTTTATATTTATTTTGAATTATGTTTATTATTATTAATTTAACACTTTTAAAGAAATTGTAGAGCACTTTATTATTTTATATGTTTGAAATATCTTCCTCCAGTCTATGATATACTTGTCTTTTACTTTCTTATCAGTGTCTTCTAATAAATAAAACTTCTTGATTTAAGTAAAGCCTAATATCCTGGTTACTTCTTTTATGATAAGCTCTTTTTCACCCTGATTAAAACATGGAGAATACTGCAAGACTGTGAAAAATTATGCTTAGTTTTACCTTAGAATCTGTCAGAAATACTTGTATGATTCATTGCGTTTATGGGTATGTATGGGTGGTGAGATAGGGGTCAAGGTTTATTATTTTCTATATGAACACATAATTTACATAGCATTATCCATTGTACATGTAACCCTTTTCCTCAGGGAATTTCAGTAGAACATGTTTAAAATCCAATTATTGCATATATGTGTGTCTTGTTATGCATTTTGTATTCTATTTCTTTGGTCTTTTGCTCTATACTTGAGCCAATCCATGTTGTTTTAATGACTGTAGATATTAGTGCAGTATAAATATCTGATGACATACATCCTCCAGCTTTCATTTTATTCATTTTTTTTATTTGACTATTCTAGTTATTTGCCTTTCTGTGTAGATGATAGAACTATCTCGTAAATTTCCTCTGCAAAAGACAAGCAAAAAGCCAGTAACAACAAAACTTATTGTGACTCTGGCACGAATTGCATAGAATAAACAAGACAAATTGTTTTAAGATGTCAGAACAAATGACATTTTAACATTTTGAGTCTTCTGATCTGTAGACATGGTAAGCTACCACTGTTCATTAATATCTTGAATTACTTTGTTAATGTTTTATATTTCCCAGTGTAGATTTCTCTTGAAAGTCTTTCTTGTATTTACTTTTAGGCATTTGATGGTTTTATGCCATTGTAAAGGGTATTGGTTTTAAAATTTTATTTGTACTTGTGTATTATTAATAAACAAAACCCAGTTGATTTTTGTATATTAACCTCATGTTTTGAAACTTTGCTATAAGGAATTATTATATGTAAGTAGGTTTTGTTTAGAGTTCTTAATATTTTCAATGTACATCAAAATACCACTTGTAAATAAAACATTTATCTCTCTTCATAATCTGGAATTTTTGTTCTGCCTTATTGCAGTAACTAGGTTCTCTAATAATGTTGAATATAAGAAATGAAAACAGATTACTTTGTTCCTGATATTAGGAGAAAGCATTCTGTCTTTCAGAACTAAATAAAATTGTACCTGCATGTTATATTTTGTAGATGCCCTTTTCAAACTAAAACAAAAAGTTAAATTTTATTTTATGCATATATTTCTCAGTGTGTGTATTTATTTTCAATAGGTGTCAAGTGAATGCTTTGATGTTTTCTATGGTCATACTGTTCTTTTCTGTGTAACTTTACTGAATTAGAAAAGCTAAAAATATTAAACCAATGTTCCTGGATTGAATTCTGCATGCTCATTGTATTAAGATTCTTTAGCTAAGAACCAATAGAAATACAGAGAAGAAGAAGGAGGAGAAGGAGAAGGAGAAGTAGGAGGAGGAGGAGAAGGAGGAGGAGGAGGAGGAGGAGGAGGAAAAGGAGGAGGAGGAGGAGAAGAAGGAAGGAGAAGGAACAAGAAAGAAGAAGAAGAAGAAAAAGAAGAAGAAGAAGAAGAAGAAGGAGAAGGAGAAGGAGAAGGAGAAG
>NW_004524585.1:8576136-8583068 GCF_000260255.1 Octodon degus | reverse complement strand
AGAGAGAGACAGAGAGACAGACAGACACATACACACAAACACACACACAAACACACATATTTCATAAAGACTTGCTTTATATGGTTACATAAGCTGGTCTCTAAAGCCTTCTATCTGCAAGATAATGTTCCTGTACAACTGATGGTATACTTCTGAGAACTGAAGGAACAGTGGTATAAAAGACCAGGAGCTGACATCTCACTTCAAGCAGTCAGGCTGAGTGGAAGAGAATTTGACCTTCTTCCACTCTTCAATCCAGGCCTTCAACTAGATTGGATGCTGCTCACCCACACTGGGGACTGCAGTCTCCTCCAGTTACTGCATATATTCAGATGCTAATTTTTTTGTGGGAAAACTTTCAGACACACACAGAATTTTTTGACTAGATATCTGCATACCACATGGTCTAGTAGAGAAGAGACATAAAATTAACCATCACAGTCATTAAATGTTACAGTGTTAGAAAACATAGCATTATGTTGTTAATATTATTACAGATTTTTACATGTGTGTCTATAAGAAATACTGGTCTGTTGTTCTTTGTTGTAACATATATCATCTTATTTACCTGTTACAGTAATATTGGCCTTTGAGTTTTTGAAAGCATTTGCATAAAAACAGTACTTCTTCTTTAAAAATTTGGTAAAATTCACCAATGAAGCCTAGAGATGTTTTTTGAGGGCGATTTTAAACTATGACTTCAATGTCTAAATATATTACTGATTTATTCCTGCCTGAGCTTGGACAATTTCTACTTTGTTAAAGAAGGTTCTCCATCCTTTAAGCTGAAAATTTATTGATATAAAAATATTTTACAAAAAAAAATTTACAAGCTGGGGAAATAGTTCAGTGACGTAAGTGCCTACTTGGCAAGTTCAAGGTCCTGAGTTCAATCTCTGGTAACAAAAAGAGAAGCAGAAATTAAAAAATATTTTACAATGTTCTTTCATTATCTTTACTTAAAGTATACATTATCTGATATCCAATCTTTCATTTTGATACAGCAGAACTCTTTTCTGTAGCTTGGTAGTTTCAGTTGAATTATAATACTAAAATATTAGTATTTTTCTTAACTAATTCAAAAGAGATACAATACTTTCTATTATCTTGCTGGTTTTTGTTTCATTATTTTGTACTTAATAATGATTAATTAAAATAATTGCTAGTTTATAAATTATATATTATTTTACATATGTATATTTAGGAAAAAACATAGTACATTACAGACTTGGCACTATCTTTGTTTTCAGGCATTTATTGGGGGGTCTCAGCATGTAACCCCTGTGGATAAGTGTGGTCTACTCTATTGATTGTCTTCACTTTATATTCTGATTAGTGTGACTAGCAATTTATTAATTTTATTGCTCTCACCAAAGAACAAACCTGGTTCTCATTAATTATTTTATTTCTTATTTCTTTTTCTAGAAATAATTTTATTGAGAAACAAATAGAATGAGACAGTTTCAAAACCAATTACTAGTGCAGTTTCAATAATTAATACATTGCATAGTGTTGTCTTAGTGGTTATTCATTGTACAAGATGCAGAGATGATATCCTGTCCACAAACACTACTAGAACAAATCTCTCTACTAACTGAGTTAAGAGAATGCAGTTGTATATCTATCCTAACAATTTTGCTTATATAGATACAAAATGATTGTTCAATTGTGTCCCCCTTTTTTGTTTAGGTTTGTCAGAGAAGGGTATTCCATTGTCATTTAAATATTGTAGGTCTATGAATTCAGCACAATATTCCACTATAGTCCAGTAGTCCATAATAGTAGTGGGTTTTCCATATGACTGGCAATATCAGAAGTTGTTGACTTGAGTCTCTTACAGCTCAGTATATTAATATGGCTTTACTTTTTATACTTCTTTTTTATACTTTTGTGCTGGATGGTTAAAACCAAGATACAGCAAGACTAGTATATTCTTCTCTTCTCCTTCCTTCTTGACCACACTGAGTTGAATTTGATCTTGTTTTCCTAGTCTTTCAAGATAGAAACTATTTAGTTATTAATTTTAAGTGTTAAATTTTATAAATTTTTCTCTGACCACTGTTTTATTTATATCTCATGATTTTCAAATATTTTAAATTAATTAATTATTATTATTATTATTTTGGAGTACTGGGGATTGAATTCAGGACCCTGCACTTGCCAGGCAAGAGTTTATTCTACTGAGCTATCTCCCCAACCCTCCCATAAGTTTTTATATGTAGTTTATTTCTATTTTATTAAATCCAAAATATTTTCTAATTTTCAGTGTGATATATATTTTGGCTGGTAGTTTATTTAGAAGCATGCTGTTTTTCAATTAATGATGTTCTACTATTGTATTATTAATCTCACAATAATATCTTTGTTATATATTAGAATTAACTCATAATTCTAATTTTCAGATTATTTTAAAAGTTTGTTTTATTTGTCCTAAAACATAGTTTATTAGTGTATATTCCATATACAGTAATATTTGAAAAAATAAACAGTGAATTGATTTTGTTTATAGTGTTGTATACATTTTTACTTGAAAATTTTCATTTATAGTTGTTCATATATTTTATATACACATTGCTTTTTTTGCCCATTTTCAGTAAATCAATTACTGAGATGAGAATCCTGAAATTTTCAACTACATTATAGATTTTTCACTTTCATCTTCTACCTGCTTTTGCTTTATGTTTATTTCCTTGTGATTAGTCTCATGTACACACATATAGGATACTGTTATGTTGTTATGATTCAGATATTAAACATCTCCCAAACTCTTGAATGTTTGAAGGTAAAGGTTTTAGAAATAATCAGATTATGGGGACACTATAATCATCATTGAATTAATCTATTCATCTTTGAGACTTTCATAGTGCATTGTAAGAATGTCAAGGAAAGAAAAAAGATGTCTTATGGGTTGAAGAGAATTATCAATTGTCTGACTGAGGGTGATATGTTCATACAAAGGCTTTATAAACAGGGAAGATTAGTGTCAACTGGATAGCTCCATAAAGGAGACCAATTGCCAGCAAACAGGGACTTACATTTGGTAAACAAATGTTTGCCAAGCCACCATTTGTGTGAATTACATATGGGAAGTTGAGGACACAGAGTTAAGCAACATTTCCTACAGATGGGAAGGATTTAATAAGAGTGAGTGGTTAAAGTTTCTAGGGAATGCATATGAGAGCTAGGTGGTGGCAGAAATTTCTGATAAGGCAGGAGGAGGTTAAGTCCTGTGCCTAACTGGAGGCATATTCTTGCACTGTGGGCCCACAGATTGGAAGTGAGATATTAAAAGAGCACCTGTCTGATGACATTACTTCCTCAGGAGAGCAGAAGGGAAGGTCTCTGCTGAGATTGCAGGAGGAAGTTGAATGCTCTGATAATTTATTCATGTGTTCAGTGATTGGAAAATATCAGAGTGTGAATGTTTGTGTGGTCATCACTGTGGGTTCCACCTGCCTAAAAAGTGCTAGGCAATACAAATCATGTCCTGTGATCTTCAAAACAGTGACATTTGTCAAAAAGTAGAAGCTGAAAAACAGTGATCATTGGATAGATGATAGATAGATAGACCAATAGATAAGCAGACTGACTTATGAACAAGGTCTGTCTACTTTAGGGTTTTGCATGGAAGTGCATTTTTCATACTACTAATTAGTCTTTTATGATCCCATATTAAGTCAGAAAACACTGGGATTTGAAAAGGGTGACTTTCTGAGCTGTTGGAAACACTGAAACCAGAATCATGTTCAAGTTTATTTGTCATTAAATTATTCTCCTAGAGAACAAGATCTGATGAAGCAGATCCTAGACAGGGAAGGTGGTATGGTGTAGATCTGAAGTGCTCCAACAAAAGCTTGTGTTGTCAGAAGGTGAGTGAATCATGGGCTTTCTAACTTCATTGGTGAATTCAGCCATTGATGCAATTACAATTTGATTGTGTTATTGAGAGATGATGGAAACAGGATGTAGGACCTTGTTGAAGGGAGTTGATCCTAGCCGACATGGCCTTGGGGACTGTATCTGGTCCCAGCCCCTTTCAGCTTGACTCCTTCCTTGTTTCTTTGCTTCCTGGCTTCCATGTAGGAAGCACACTTCCTCCACAAACCCATCAGCTGAGATGCTTTTGTCTTGCAATAGGCCTGAAAACATTGGAGCTGGCTGATATTGGAGTAAGATCTCTGAAACTAGATGTCAAAATGCACCTTTCTTTCTTTTTTTCCCCATAACTGTATTGAGAAACAAGTAGCAATGAGACAGTTTCTAATCAAATTAGTAGGACAGTTTCAAAAATTAATATATTGCATGTTGTTTTCTTAGTGATTATTTGTTGTACAAGATGAAGACATGATATCTTATTTACAAACATGATTAGAACAAATCCCTCTATTCACTGAATTAAGATAATGTGGCTGTATATTTATCTCAACCATTTTGAATATAGAGATGCAAAATTGTCATTCATTTGTATCCCCTTTTTTGTTTAGTTTTGTCATTTAAATATTATAGGTGTGTGAATTCAGCAAAATATTCCAGTAGTCTATAATTTTATTGGGTTTTCTGTATGACTGGCAATGTCAGAAGTTGTTGACTTGAGTCTCTTATAACTCAGCATAATTGTCTTCTTATACTTCGTTTTTGTACTTTTCTGCTGGATAGTTAAGACCAAGATAAAGCAAAACCTATGTAATAAGAATTGTAGCTTTCTTCCTTTAACTTGTTTTTTCTCAAGTTTTGTTTTTGATCCCGGTGATAAGATGCTGACTGACATGAGAAAACATAAAGAAGAGGAAGACACCAAGAGAACAGCAGAAAAGAATACTGAAGGTGTGAGGACAAAGTCGCTGGGTGTGAAGACTAAGGGGCTTGCAAAATAGACAGATTTTCTTAAGGAAGAGATGGTTTACAACAATTTTCAAATACATAGGCTTTTTTCTTTTTGAAGGGGAGAATAAACATAGACATAAATATTAACAGTGAGAATAGAGTCACAACTAATTGTTCCATGTACTAGTTACCACAAGAGTTAAGGGTTAACTATACATTGAGGAAAGTGCATAGTCTTTGTTGTGGTATTGTGTAAGAAACCCTAGTGTCTTACTCTAGTATCATGGAGAGGAGTACTCTAGCCAGATTCCAATGAGGGGAGGGGGTTGGGGATCCAAAGAAAGGTGTGTGAGCAGGGCAAATTGGGAGAACTGCTGACAATTAATGAAATAAGACAGAAGAAATAGATTCAAGTAAGAAACGGAAAGTGAACCACAGATAGGCAAAGGCCAAGTTTACAATATATTTTTATATTTTTAAGCTTATGAATCTATTAGGAGCCAGTGTTCACTTTTGTCTCACAAGGCGCTTCAAACCTCCTAGATTCTTCATCTACATTGCTACACATCTCTCCCTTTTCCCTCAAAATCTTGTTCCACTTCCCATTTCTACATATATACATCTGAGGAGCAGACTTCCCTTCGGGAAGCCTCAATACTAGTGATAAAGATTACTGATATAAGAACCTTATGGGCCGGGAAGATAGCAACATGCAGAGGACAAAGGGATAGAGGAAGCAACACCCATGAATTCTCTGGAATGATAGTAGCATAAGAAAACAAATATCTGAGGCTATAGAAGAAAACAGGGAAGAAATAATATCCCACCCTACTGTAAAAACTCAAAAGAAGAAAAAACCCTGAAAGTTATAACAAAATTAAATGGAAAGAGAAAACTTAAAGATTAAACAACGAAGAGAGAGAAAGGAGAAAAGTTAGGAAATATGACAGGGGCAAAAACCATACATTTATATAAACAAGATGGTTAAGGCAATTGTCCTAAGAATCTCCATCAGGTTTTTGAAAATAGCAGTTAATGGGTTGAATTCTTATCCTGACAAACTATATGCTTATATCTGTGAGCTAAGTGACTGCACTGAGGATAGCAATGTGTAATACTAAAATCATGCTTGAAATACTTGTCATTTTGGTCTTCTAAATGTCGACTATTCTATTTATTTTTCTTCTGTATTTTAGGGAAGGGTCTACAGTGTGTTCAGGGTCTCACTACTACTGTTTACAGCCTCCTAAGTGCTGGGATTACAGGTGTGCGCCACCACGCCCAGTCTCAATCACCATCTCAGCCTGTCCTGGGGGCAGGGCCAGCATGGCAGGCCTGGGAATAGAATCCCTGGCCTCTGTGCTTGCTTGCAGGTGCTTAATCTGCTGAGATATTTGTCCAGACTCTCACTGCTTCTAATGTCATATCAATCAATACTATTCTCTCTTTATAGTAAACATTTGTAAAAAAAAAAAAAAAAAAAGTAATACAAAAACCAAGAGACAAGAAAAAAATGTCATAGGATTGTCCTGCTACAATGTAGTATATGGTTTGATTCTAAATTTCTGTGAAAATAAAATCTCCCAGGTAAAAACAAAGGAGATGATTACCATAATAATGGACTTGCTCAGCAAACCTAAAGTAGACATAGAGTTAAAAAATAGCAGCATATAGGAAAACAATACAAACCATCAATACCCAACATTGGAAAGATATAATATCCATAAAAAATTCAGACAGACACTCAGGAAATTAAATATTCCATTGCAAGTTTGTAAAACTGACTGATTAAAAGTGAAGATAGACTATCAGACTTAGAAAACATGATCATGTAAACTATCATGAAAGGAAAGATCACTCAAAAACAGCAAGGGTGAGAATCTTTCCAATTAACTGCTAGATTCAAAAATCTTCTGGAGATTCTCAGGATCATTGCCTTGCTCATCTTCTACATATGACTGTATGGCTTGACATTGTCATGTTACCTAGCTCTTCTCCTTTCCTGCTCTTGATTAGTTAGTCATTGAGATCCTGCTTTCCTTTTACTTGTATTATATCTTTCTATTTGTATTTCTTCTTTGGAGTTCTTATACTAGGGAGACTATACA
>NW_004524585.1:8569827-8576036 GCF_000260255.1 Octodon degus | reverse complement strand
ATTTCTTCTTTGGAGTTCTTATACTAGGGAGACTATACAATATTTACACATGTGTGTCTGGTTTATTTCACTTATGAGTATATGTTCAAGTGGCATCCATTTCAATATAAAGGCTTCTAGTTTATCATTCTTAATAGCTGAATAATACTCCTTTGTGTAAAAATACCACATCTTTTTCAGTCATCCACTGACCTTATCAGACCCAAAAGCTACAACTCTTGTTGCATAGGTCATGTTTTACCTTGGTCTTAACCACCCAGAAGAAAAGTATAAAAATGAAATTTAAGAAGTAAAGCCATGCTGTTATGTTGAGCTGTGGGGGACTCAGGTCAACAATTTCTGACATTGCCAGTCAAGTGGAAGACCCAATACTATTATGGGCTTCTGGACTCTTTTAGAATATTTTGTTGAGTTTACACACTTATAATATTTAAATGATGGAACTTAACAAAAAAAGGGTATACAGATAAATGTCCATTTTGTATCTGTGTATTTAAAGTGGTTAGGATAGATATATCGTTAATTTTCTTAATGAATAGAGAGATTTGCTCTAATGGTGTTTGTAAATAGGATATCAAGTCCGCATCTTGTACAGCAATTAACCACTGGGAAGAATGTATGCAATGTGTTAATTATTGAAGCTGTCCTAACAATTTAATTTGAAACTGTCTCATTGCTATTTGTTTCTCATTAAAATTCTGGAAAAAAAATAAAATAATTGAAAAAAAAAGAAGGGAATGCTTTTGCATGAAAGAATATGGCAAATGGTTTGTCTACTTATGGAACTCTTCTGCTTGGGCTTCTAATTACCTACAGGGGCTAATTCAGAGAACAAGTAACAATTTGACTCTATTTGAAAGTATGTTTGTTGACAGTTAATAATTGTTTTATAATATGCTGCGTTTTTAAGGCTGTGTTACAAATAGATGTTGAAATAAAGAATGAAAAATTGTTAAAAAAGAAAATATAAAAACTCAGAATAACCCAATATTAGCAAATGAAATTGAAAATACAATAAAAAAAATCTCACAGACAACACCCCCCCAAAAAAAAAAACAGCAAAGGGCCATGAAAAAGTAATCTGAGAGCTGCAAGAAGATGCAAAGTAAAAGAACATAAGTTTAACCCAAGTCAAAGAAAAAGCAAAAATCAGAACAAATAAGATTTAAAAAAAGCTGTTTACAGAAGTAATGGCACAAATTTTTTAAGTGTGGAAAAAATTAAACATTTAGATAAATGAGGCCTATAGAATTATAATTATTCATTAATAAAATAAATCTACATCAAAGGAATATGATAATCAAAGTTCCAGAAATTAATTGCAAGAACAGGACGTTAAAAGATGTTAGAGAAAAAAAAATCACCTATAAAGGAAAGCTCATTGAAATCACAACAGACTGCTTAATACAAACTGATAGATAAGTCAGTGACAGCTTGAAGTGAAATATTTCAAATCCTGAAAGAAAATAATTTCCAACCCAGATAGATGTACTCTGCAAAATCCACTATCTTTCAAAATCAATTGAGAAATGAGATACTTCCATGATAAGAACAATTGAAGAAATTTGTGATTATAAATCAGATCTCCAAAGCACTCTTGAGGATATTTTAGAATGAGATAAAAGTGTGCTACAACAACCAAAACACTAATAGAGTATACCAAGCAAGATGAGCAATTGAGCAGAGGAAAAATAGAACTGAAAAAGGAAAATAAAATGACAAGAATAAATCAATAGATATCAATTATTGCCATCAATGTAAATGGTAACAATTCACCAATCAAAAGAAAGAGACTGGCAGAATGAATAAGAAACAACACCCAACAACATGCTGCATACAGGAAGCACATTTAACATGAAACAAGTAATAGACAGAGAATCAAACGATAGAAAACAATATTTCATGAGACAATACCCTGCAAAAAAGTAGGGAAAACTATTTTTTTTAATTTAATTTTATTTCATTTTGGAAAGTAAAAGTAAAACAAAAACAAGAACAAATAGCAGAAATAAAGAGAGAAACAGAGCAACATACAGCAATATACCCTACAGATTTTCAAATCAAGAATAACAATTAACAATGGTTGTTATATTACATATTTTTATCATCAAAAGTGCTGCTCAGGTTAACAGATACAGGTATGGAAGATCCGACAAGCAATTGAAGATTAACACTTGCTATAAATAAGACAATTCTTTTTACTTGTTTAGAATTTTATTTTAATTTTTAATAATTATTTATTTATTTGGTACAGGGTCTCACTATGCAACTCAGACTTGTAGTGATCCTATTGTCTCTGGCACCCCAGTGCTGGGATTACAAGTGTGTTCCACCATGCCTGGTTACCATGGTCAGCTCATTGTGGGGCCAGCACTGTATGTGGCACCAAGGATTGAACCCACGTTCTTGTGCTTGCCAGGCAGGTGCTTAGACTTCCAAGCTATCTCCATGGCCTTTTAAATTTATTTTAAAGAAAGTAAAATAATAATCAACAAGACATTAGAAATGGTTCACATTTAGAAGAACAAGATGAGAGGTATTAAACCATGATTTTTGTATTGCACATGGGAAGCTATTTTATTTTCGGACAAAGTGAACTTCAAGCTGATCAAAAGAGAAAAAGAAGGTCATTACATAGATGGTGAGGGACACCTCCAAGATGAATAGATAACAATAGATATATATGCACCAAATACAGGTATACCAAACTATGTGAAACAAATGCTAATGGACATGAAGATGAAAATTACTAACACAACTGTAATAAGAGAATATACTACCCCAGTGCCACAAATAGATAGATCAACCAGAGGAAAGGATTAACAGAGTCATGTCAGAATTGACCCAAATCTGTGAATGAAGGGAATTAGTAGATGTCTACGAAATGTTGCACCCACAACATCAGAATACACATTCTTCCCAATTATAGTCCTGAATTCTCATATCAGTAAAACAGAAAAAACTCAAATAACCTAATGTTTAATCTCAAATTTCTAGAAAAAGAATAAGTCAAGTCCAAAGCTTGTGAAACAGAGGAATTTTAAATATCAGAGCAGAAATTGATGTGATAGAGATGAAGAAAAAGACACAAAAAATAGGGGCTAGAGAGATGGCTCAGTGGAATAAGCGCTTCCCTGGTAAGCACAAGAGCCTGAGTTCGATCCCTGGTTCTGCTCGCATTAAAAGAAAAAAGAAAAAAAAATCACAAAAACAAAAAATAAATAGAAGATTTGGTTCTTTGAAAGATTAAATAAAATTGCAAACCCATTAGCCAACCTTATAAAATAAGGGGGGGGGGAGAAAAGACTAAAATTTATGAGATTAGGGCCAAAAAGTTTCAAGTCATAATGGATCCTGCAAAAATCCAGAGTATTAATAGTTACTTCAAGAACCTTTCCCTTAATAATATGGAAAACAGATTAAATGGACAGAGTCCTAGATACATTTGTATTGTTAAAATTGAATGAAGATGATATAAATTCTAAATAATCCCATATCTGCAAATGAAATAGAAAATGTCATTAAAAACTTAGAAACAAGGAAAAGCCCAGGTCCTGATGGATTCACTGCTGAATTCTAAAAGAAATTTACACATCTCATGCAATTATTTGTCAAACTCAATAACATTGAAAGGGAAGAAATACTCACAGAATCATTTCTGGAATCAAGAATTACCTTAATACCAAAACAAAGAAAGATCCAACCAAAAAAGGGAAAAAACAAGTCAATCTCCCCTATGAACATAGATGCAAAAATCCTTAATAAGATTCTAGCAAACAGAATACAGAAAATAATCAAGAAGTTTATACACTTTGACCAAGAGGGGTACATCTCAGAAATGCAGGGATGGTTCATCATATGCATATCAGTGAATGTAATACATCATATCAACAGACCGAAAGGCAAAATCCACATGATCATCTCAATAGACAGAGAAAAAGCATTTGGAGAATTCCACACAAATTGATGACTAAAAACCTACCCAAAACTGTAATAGATGATCTTTATCTCAATATGATAAAAGCTATCTATTGCAAACCAACAGCCAACATGATACTAAGTGGACAAAACCTGAAAGCTTTTATTCTAAATTCAGGAACAAGATAATGATATCCATTATCACTTCTATTCAATATAGTTCTGAAAACATTGGCCAGAGTAATTAGACAAGAGAAAGAGATAAAAGGAATAAGGACACAAAAGGAAGAAGTTCAGTTATTAGTATTTGCAGATGACTTGATATTCAACATAGAAGATCCCAAAAATGCTACCAAAAGACTTAGATTTAATGGTCAAATTCAGTCATATAGTTGGATACAAGTTAATACTCAAAAATCAATAATATACCTATATACAAATATCGAACCTATTATGAAAACATTTAGTGAACCAACACCTTTCACAATATCATCAAAAACTGAAATACTTAGAAATCAATCTAAGAAATGAAGCAAAAGATCTGTATGCTGAAAAACCATAGGTCTCTGAAAAAGTAGATTAAAAAAAGGATATCAGAAAATGGAAAGATATTGCTTGCTTCTGGATAGGAAGAACCAGCATAGTGGAAGTGGCCATAATTCCAAATTGTTATACAGATTTAATGCCATCTCAATCACAATACCATTGGCCCACCTCACAGAATTAGAGAGAACAATTCTGGAATTCAATTGAAGCCATAAGAGATCTAGAAACAGTAATTCTAGGTCTCAAAGGCCAGAGTATTGCAATCCATCACTTTAAACTATACTATAGAGCAACTACAATAAAAAACTGCATGGGCCTGGAAAAAAGAAAAAACAGACCTGTGTCAAATCAATGGAACAAATTTGAACATATAGAAATAACTTTAAAAACACTCAGTCATGTCATCTTTGACAAAGGGGCCAAACATGTTCTCTGGAAGAAAGACAGTGTATTTAATACATACTTCTAGGTAAACTGACTTTCCATATGCTGAAGATTAAACTAGACCTATGTCTATCATGTGCACTAAACTAAAATCAACTTGATCAAAGATCTAAATATTAAAATAGAAGCACTATATCTACTGGAATAAAATATGCAGAACTCTTAAAGAGATGATGTAGGCAGAGACTTCATGAACAAAACCCGGCTTGCACAAAAAATACTACAGAAATGATTAATTGGGATCTCATCTAAATAAAGAGCTTTTACATAGCAAAAGGAATCACCAACAGAGTGAGGAAACATCTGAAGAACAGGAAAAATTTTATCTAATTCTCGACAAAGGACTTATATCTAGAATGTGTAAAGAATTGAAATAAATTAAACACCCCAAGTTTAAAGATTCAATCCAACAATGGGAATCTGAGATGGATATACACTTCTCAGATGAAGTAGAAGCAATAAATGAATGCATGATAGCATGTTCATATCACTGGTCACTTGGGAGATTCAAATTAAGAAAAAAAAACTGAGATTTTTATCTCATTCCAGAGAGTGGCTATTATCAAGAAATCAACCAATATCACATGCTGAAAGGAATGTGGCAGTAGAGGAACACTTCACTATTGGTGGGAACATAGACTGGTGTAACCACGTGGAAATCAATGTAGAGATTCATCAAAAAACCAAGACTACTAGTTTCATTTGACCAAGCAATTTTCTTAGGTCTTAGGTCTTTTCAAAAGAATGGAAAGCATCATACTGCATTGATACATGTGCACCCATGTTTATAGTAGCAGAGTTTGTAATAACAAAATCTTGGAAACAAATACCTATCAATTGATGAATGGATAAAAATATTTCTGTTTTATACAATGGAGTATTACTTAGCCACAATCAAGGGTAATCCTGAGGTATTTGTAGCCAAATAAAGAGAACTTAAGCCATATTCTTTTTTTTTTCCAAAGTTTTATTGATAAACACATAGCAATGAGACAGTTTCAAATCAAATCGGAAGTACAGTTTCAACAAATAGTACACTGCACATATTCTCCTTAGTGGTTAATTGCTGTACAAGATGCGGACTTGAGATCCTATTTACAAACACCATTAGAACAAATCATTCTATCGTTAAGAGAATGCAACTATATATCTATCCTAACCATTTTGAATACACAGATACAAAATGGATATTCATCGGTATACCTCATTTTTTCTAAGCTCCGTTATTGAATATTATAGGTGTGTAAACTCAGGAATATATTCTAAAAGAGTCCAGTAGCCCATAATAGCATTGGGTCTTC
>NW_004524585.1:8553183-8564400 GCF_000260255.1 Octodon degus | reverse complement strand
CTGGGTGGGCACTGGGTTTCTTCCATATGTTTCTGCATTTGATTCTTTAGTGCAGATGTTATTAATTCAGGGATTTCTTTTTTCATTTCCAATATGAGGTCTTCTACATCTTTCTGCAGCTGTTTCTTTATTTCAGAAGCCGTTGATTCATTGCTTTCAGTTGTGTAATTTCGAATTTTTTCTATGTTAGTGACCTCTGCACTTGTTACGGGTGGGCTTGGGTTCTGATGTTGCATTTTGTTCCTTCTCTTCATTTTGTGGAGCACTGTCTTCTGACCTTTGTTGTAGATCTTTGCTGTAGTCATAACCTTCGCACATACTGAAGTTCAGGTGCAGCTCTACAAAGTTTGGACTTATCCAGCTGTGTCTGGCTTGTGTCTGGTTGCTGTGCTCAGCTCCTTCCCTCTGCTGCCCATAAGGGTGAACCTGTTGTGCCCCTGTGGCAAGATGTTCTGCTCCTGGACTAGCTGGTGGATCTATCCTCTCCACTCTCTGCAGGGATTGCAGCTGCAGGATTACACCTCAGGCACGTATGCTAGGCTTGAGCTGTGCCTGCATGTGGCAAGGTGCAGAGGAAGCTCTGCCACACAGTCATGGGACCTGAGCTAGGACTGGCTCTGGGGCCTCCCAGATGGGCAAAAATTCCTACTCGGCGGGCGGGGTTGGGGAGGCACTGCAGAGTGGTGGGGGGCGGTCCAAGGGGCTGGTGGAGGGTCCAGCCCACGCTGTGCCTGGGCTGGGACTGGTCCCGCTGGTGCAGGGTAGCAGGAAGCTCTCTGCACACTCACTGGACCTGGGCTAGGACTGGGTCGGGGTTTCTTGGAACTCGGCACAAAATCCTACTTGGTGGGCAGGGTGGGGGAGGCACTGCGGAGTAGTCGGGGGTGGCCCAAGGGGCTGGGAGAGGGTCTGGCCCATGCTGCACCTGGGCTAGGACTGGTCCCGCCGGCACAGGGTAGGAGGAAGCTCTCTGCACACTCACCGGACCTGGGCTAGGACTGGGTCTGGGGGCTCCTGGAACATGGCAGAAAATCTGACTCGGCGGGTGGGGTGGGGGAGGCACTGAGGAGTGTTGGGGGGTGGCCCAAGGGGCTGGGAGAGGGTCCGGCCCACGCTGCGCCTGGGCTGGGACTGGTCCCACCAGCGCACGATAGCAGGAAGCTCTCTGCACATTCACTGGACCTGGGCTAGGACTGGATCTCTAAAGTCATATTCTTAAGTGAAATAAATCAGATAAAATTGTAGATATTGAATTGTCCCTCTGGTTGAGAAACTGAAGCATAAATAAGAATTACAATATGTAATAGATATTGTGAAATAGAAAGAAATTTTTCAAAAGAAAAGGAAACTTGAAAGGGGGCAAGAGGAAGGAAGTAAGAAAAATGAGAATAGCATAAAATGGGAACAAAGTTTTATAAATAAGCATGTAAAGAAGGGTTGAAGGGAGAGAAAGAAAATGAGAAAAAAAAGAGAAATCAAGATATGTCATGTACAGGTACAAATTCCCTATAATGAACATCTTCCACACTGTCTACACCGTTCACGTGGTCCACACATTGTCTAAATATACTAATAAACTTGATAGTAATAATAGAAAAAGATCTGAGATCTTGAGAGTTCGAGGAAAATGTAACACTGTGCAGAATAAAACTTTATGAGTAAATAATGAGAGAAAATATGAGTAATGCATATTGATAATAATATCTGTGAACAGTAAAAGTACTTGTCAGGCACATGTGATGAATCAGGCAATCTGCCATGCATCATATATATTAATTCATTTTCACACAGACTGGCATTATTTGTCCTTTACTTATAGATGAAGAATCTGAGTCTCATAGTTTATGTGAGTTTTTAAGGTGGCAGAGCTATCAATGGCAGAACTGAGATTTGAACCAGACTAGATGATTTTAGAGCCATGGTACTCTTTCTCTTACTTCTGCTTCTTAGGTGATGGCTGACCATTTTAGAGGTGATTTTATGTAAGATGTAGAAATTACAGAGACAGAGCTTGATTCACTTAGTCAAGAAGTTTTCCTTTAGGAAAAAAACATTCTTGGGCTGTATTTGATGATACAAGTGTAAAGTACATTTTCAAGTACTAGGTATGAATGAACAGTGGTGACTTGACCTGAAAATATTTAAAAATTTGTCTTTGTAGGGATTGTGGGAAATTTCTAAATTTTAGGGTAGATTCCCCACCTCCCTTTCTGGAGAGTTGAGTTTGGAGGTTTTCAGTCGAACATTTTAAAATTAAGTTCAAAGTGATTTTGGAAGGCTTGCTTCAGCCTTGATTTGCTACTTCCTTAAATATGGATTTGTTTTTTTATGTTTCTGAAAATAGTAGAGTTAGTGAGGGTTGTGTGTATATGTATGTGTGAATGTGTGTGCCTGTTTATATGCATGCCTTTCTGTTCAGAATACAAGGCTACGGCTTTCCAGCTTCATTACCTCCCCTGTTGACTACTGCTCTTAATATAAAGAAAGAGAATTTCTCTTGCAGAAGAAAAGCATTAGATTGGTATAGGGAATGGTCTATATTTTATTCTGACTCCTAAGAGGATTGGTCCTAAATTTCAAGCTAGAGATTCTCATTGCTAGGTGTTGAGCTGCTTGACAGTCTCCTAAGTGCTAGATCTGGTGGCAGTGGACCTACGAATAACCTTTTTCTTAAGGCAATGTTAGTGACAGCCTCCAGTTAGTTTTGTGATGTGTTTTTGGTATCTTCAGTCCTCCTGAAGGAGTGTGCTAAAAATATCAATTTATCTTAGCTTTCTTTTGGAGAACAATACAAGAACAGTTCAAATGTAGTCCAAGTAATATTGACTTGGAACAGCCAGTTAACAGGGTGGTGCTTTAGCACATTCCTGCTCCTATAACAAAATGCATTTGCTTGAGTAATTTATAGGCAATAGAGATTTTGCTTATGTGTCTGGAAGCCAGAAAGTTCAAGATCAAGGTGCTAACTAATTCAGCGTTTGTGGGAGCCCAGCCTTCATCACTGGTGCCTTCTGTGTGTCCTCACATGATGGAAGGCATGAATAAGTTCCTGTGGGCATTTTTATAAAAGCAGTAATCCCATTCATGAAAGCAGAGTTTCTGTGATGTAATGACCTCTGAAAGGCCCACCTTTGCATACCATCACACTGAGAATGAAGCCTCAGAATATGAATTTTATAGGGATACAAACGTGCAGCTATGGCAGATGGTGAGGAAGTATCTGAAGAACCCTGGAGCAGAAATTACTCAGGGCATCTGTGCAACCATCATTGTGGATCTATAGAACATGTTGAGAACTTATGTAGCAAGAATTCCTAGAATTTTGTGAGAACTGGGGAATAGGAGAAGATTATATTTCCTGCTATTAACAGGACTTAGGCAGAGAGAAGGATCTGGCATTATTGTTTTAATTTTAAAACATTGTTCTACAATATTACAACTCTCAAGACAATATTTACCTGTTCTTACTTCAGAGAAGCCTATATTTGAAAGTAATGTGAGAAGTACTAAGGTTTTATAATTAAGGAACTTTTTTATTTTTATTTTTTATTATTTTTGGCAGAACCAGGGATTGAACTCGGCCCTTGCGCTTGCCAGGGAAGTGCTTATTCCACTGAGCCATCTCCCTGGCCCAGTAACTTGCTATTTTATTTTATTCTTTTATTATAAAAAACTTTTTATTATAAAGGAACTTTTTAAAGAGAAATAATATACTCCCCCAGAGTAGACAGATTCCAGATATTTGGATCTGAAATACATAATTTTTTTTTTGCAAAAGTTAGCATCAATTTAGTTCTTACTGTGAGCTAGAAATTTTGTATTTATTGTATTGGCAATGTTACAGCTTTGCTAGTTAATTAATATTTCTCTTTTACTAAGAAGGCAACTGGGACTAAAAGAAATTATGTGACTTGCCTAGGGTCACTTAGCTAGTAAGGGATAAGCTGAAATTTAAATTAAGATAATCTAATTTTGTCATCTGGACTTTTTTCTCAAACTGTCCTTCCAAGACTGAGCCATGGACAACATAAACGGAGATGGAAAGTGTCTTATAGGACACATAGAGGTCAGAGAAGCTCACGGCAATGGAGACTATGGAAGCTGCAGGACCAAATCAAGGCTGGTGGGTGAGATGCTGCAAAAGTCAAGGTGGCACAAAATAAGGTCAGGAAGAATAGACTGGGTTCTCAGGAGTTTGTAACCTTCAGTAAGAAAGAAGCAAGATTTACCAAAGTTAGAAGTAAAAGTCATGGAGAAGACAGCGTGGAAGACTGCAGCAGACATTGTGAGGAGCAGATGAAGGAGACCTGGTGATTTCTCACTAACCTATTAAGGACCGTTTTGAACAAATGAAGTTGAAAGGTAAACCCCAAAAGAGAGAGGGAATTCAAGTGTAGGCAGCATGTGAAATAGTGCTTTCTTTTCTGTTTTTCTTTGGGGAAAACAATTTTGTGTTTTCATGTATGGGAAAAAGACAGCAATGCTACAGTTTATGGCATTATTGTCCTTGTGTATAAATGTTTTAAAAATGAACAGTTCATGGGTAAAAGCATTTCCCTCATTCCAGGCCTGCTCCTTGCCACCAGGCTGTCTCCCAGTGTGAGACTGGAAAAGCCAGCCATCCGTATCTTGTGTATTTAGATAGAAAAAGCATTTTGACTTGACTCATGCTTCCAGCAAAATGAGACCTATTTCAAAAGTTGAGTAGAAAATTCCCTTAGAGGAATTTAATCAATGCCTGGGAATACATTATTTTTCCAGAATTGAGGCGAGCACAAATGAAATTTTGTACATTTATTACTCAAGATTCTTAAAGTGTCAAGGAGCAGAAAATTCAGCTCATACTAACTTAAACCCAAATGAGAGGTACTACTTCTTATTACTAAAAATAGTTCTGAGGGCAGTATTAGGCCCCTCTCTCTTTCACTCTCCTTTCACTGTTCTTTTTTTATCTCTGAAGCTTTCTTTCCACTCTGTTTTTATTCTAAAAAAAAAATCTCTATATAGTTACGTTATGTCTACCAGCATCTCCATGTCTGCATTCTCTAAGATTTAAGTCTAAAGGAAAAAAAAAAATTTCTTGCTAAGCATTTCCACAAAAATCCAGCAGTTACATTTCCTTGTCCAACTGGCAGAGGTGGGAGATGTGATGGCTCTGAGCTGTGAACTCAGAGGTGCTCAGAGTAGGCAGGTCCAGATCACATGCACCCCTTGCAGTTAGCAGTGGGTGTAGGGTAGAGATGTCATTTCCAAGAAAACGAGAACATTAGTATAAAAGTACGGTTTGGGTCAGAGCAATGCTGCCTACATTCCAAAACTTAAATCATAATTTGTATATTTTTATACATTCTCTAAACCTTTGGACTCACAGTGACAATGTCTCTATCAAAGAAAAATCTGAGCTGGGTGTGCTGGTATCCACGACTGCGATCCAAACACCTGGGAAGCTGAGGCAAGAGTACTGCAACTTCACCTTCAGTCTAAATAATTTAGTGAGACCCTGTCTCAAAATAAAAGTAAAAAGAAGCTTGGAATGTAGCTAAGTGGGAAGGCTCTGGGTTTAATCCCTAGTACTAAGGAAAATAGAAAAGAAATGAAACAAAAAGGAAGGAACTTTCTCCATGGCTCTTTTAACTTAGCTACTTTTCTTTATGGTATATTGGAAAATAAGAGGAAGGTAACTGAAAAAGAAAAAAAGAGAAAACATAGCTTTACGTTTGCTAAAGTCAGACTATTTTCATTGATGGTTAACTAGAATTATTCTATAATTACCCCACCACAGCCCTGAAAGTGAGTCACCAAGAAATGAATATTTATAAGCTTTCTGACCTCAAAAATTTGAAATCTTAAATGGGGTCACCTAAGGAAACTGTGGAAAACTTCCATGCAACTTATTGGCGATGATTTCAGTTCTTATTTCAACAAGCTTAGTATGAAATGCATGCCATCTGGTTACTGGGAAAATTCTAGTGCACATTAACTGCTTGTGTGAGAGACATTCTTGCTATTTAGTTGTAAATGATTGCACCTGCAAATGAAAAATAAAAAAAGAAAAAGAAAAAGAGCATGTCTTATCATTTGCTCCCAGGGCTCGAAGATTTGATGACACAATACTGTTATTTCATCCACTTTTAAAATCTGTGTCTGATCAGTACAGCTGTTCTCCCATAACTATTTTGAATATGTTGTGTTGTACACAACAACATAGGACTGTGGGGGGAGAATTCCAAGCAGCAGTCAATCGAAGACTATATTCTTCCCTTTCCATTTCTTCAAGGCATTTCTCACTATTTCAAGCTAAAATGCAGCTACTTCAGATTTTGATTTCAACTGTGCTAAGGATATTTCAAGGAACATTTTATGTTTCCCAGTTTGACTAAATCACCAGATGTGGTTGGTAGTTCTCTATCTAAGATAAAATCACAGAGGCACAAGAGGGAATTCTTTATGGAATCCTTTTCCTTAATTTCCTGGTGACACAGTAGTGGTGTACTAGTAGTTATCTAACCATTTAGCCTCAAGCTGGGAAATTCAGGTGATTTAAAAATTGAAGACCCTGTTAGAAGAGGCCTGGAGTACTCTAACAACTAGACTGGGCTAATGGATTTGGCCTTTATTTCATTTGTCGTCTACTCTGTATTGCACTCAGTCTTGAAAAGGTAGCACAGATGAAGTAGTTCTTATCAGTACAGGAGAAGCATGATAGAGTTTAGACAGAGTCTGCTTAAACTATAGCTCTGTCTCTGTGGGAGCCAAAAGTTGCTAATTTCTGTAAACATTGACTTTTTAAGTGGATATTAAAAAATTATTCCAGACTAGATGAAAAGTTCTAATGGACTAATTCATTGAAAGAGCACCTGACTAAATGTTACTCTAATGTCACTCGAGGATTATGGAAGAATGCTATTGTTTTTACTCTTCCCAAATTAATTTCAACTAGTGTTGAATTTATAGCATAGCCAAATTATTCTCTGTTGAATGAACATTATTTCCAGGATTAGATCGCAACCTAATAACAAGGAGCAACTTTTTTTCCTTCATTTTTCAGTGTCAGGCATTGAGAAAGAATGAGTGGGTATTATTAACTATTGTCTGAATCCTAGCCACTGGACATTATTCTGTTCCTCTAACACATACGATAATATTCTAGGGAATGGTTTTCATGTGTCTTTTTGCTTGATAGGTTGATTATGACTGCCAGAGATGATCTTATTGAATGAAGGAATTCAGCTACTGCTGAAACCAGATCACACAAACTGCGGTGGTCTCAGGAATACTATGCAAACACACTGACAAAAATACCACCAACTGAAAGATTATAAATGCAGTTTTCAGAGGTAACAGTCAGATTATTAATTATGGTAGTTGAGTATAGTTTGACCTACAATATAAGAATGGGCAATTGTGCTTGCAGGATACCTAATGAGATCTTTAGGTCAGGAAGTATATGAAAATCAAATCCAAATGATAAAAATCTACAAAAACACATGGCAGCTTACAAAAGAGAAGAAACAGAATACAATACAAAAGAAACAAGAGACAATGGTTCTTGGGTGTTTACCTTAGTCGTGGTTTAGAGCTACAGAATCACTCAATGCTCATGTAGATTTGGAGCTTTCAAAAACCTGATTGGCCTATGAGGGCTATAATTTCATTAATGGATTAATCCATTGATGAGACCATAATTTGATGAACTTTTTGTGAGGCGATGGAAACTTAGGAGCTGGAGCCTATTTGAAGTAATTTGTCAGAGGAGTGATCTTGGGGAACAATTTGTCCTTCAACTATACCTCTCTAGCTCTTTCTTGCTCTGTTTTTTGCTGCCATATGCCGAACGGTTCTTCTCTGCCATACCATCCATCGTAGCATTTTTGCTTTGAAGCCAGCTTTGTTCACAATGACAAAAAGCTAATTACTGCAAAGATTTTTGAAGAGCATCATAAAGTTGAATGGCTTAATCTTTGCTTGAATTTCTAGTTCTTAAAGTCATTTCTTTTTTTGAAAGAGGATTTTTTTTTCTGTGATACTAGAGATTGAGCCCAGGGTTGCTCCTCCATTGGGCTACTTCCATCATGCTCTTTGTTTCATTTTGAAACAAGTTCTTGCTAAGTCGTGATGTCACCAAGGCTGGGCCAGAATTTTCCCTCCTCCCATTGAGTCTCCCTGAGTTACAGACCAGAAGAAAATTTAAGCAGATTCATTATTAGGTAAAAGCAAAGCAGATTCCATTTTTATATGAAAAGAGGTAAAATAAATATCAATATTTTAGCTTTTATCTCAAATTTTCAGAAATATCCTTTTGCTTCTTGAACATTTAATTTTACTCTGTTGGTTCTAAATGGTGGGACTTTGTTGTTTAAAGCATTGTGTCCCTTAATATTACATGATTAGCTGATATTTATGATTAATAAGGTCAATCTTCAAAATCAATGTTTTATCTTTAAAGTGTTTCATATGATTATTAATCTTTCATATTAAAATTATATTTTATAAAGCTTATCCTTTTGGTTAGAGTTAGTTAATTTTCTCTAATGATGTTTTGATTAAAGAATTTCTTTTTCTCTGAATTCATGTGGCTTTAGAAATTAATCAGAGTTGGGATTTGATTTTTTTGCATTTTAAGTATTGCTGTTACTAAAAACATTCATAGACCTTTTTTTATTTCTTGTACAGGTTGGTTAAAGTCAAGGAGACTAAATCCCAGCCTGGATTTCAGAGATGACAGACCATGTCTGTTTTGGTTAGAGAGGTACCATGTGCATAAAGAGTTCATCTCTCCGGGAACACACCACTTTGCTATTTTCAGATCTTTAATATTTTATGCATTGTACATTTGTCGACAAAAAGATACTTCCCCACACTAAAAAAGGAGTTTTACTGAGGAGATTGTGTCTAAAAATAACAGCTTCTGTTCCACTTAGCAAAAGTTGACCAAAACTATAAAATAGAGGTACAAGGAAAATGCTTTAAACTTTATGATAAATCATAATATAGGTTTTGTCTTGATTTTAATTTTTATATTGTTTGGTAATTAAAACAATGCATTTATAACTCAAAATATTAAAGTAAGTTTTAAATTCATTTTTGAACTTGTTTTAGTTCTTTAACCTTCTATGTGTAATTGTAAAATTTTTAAATTCTCCATGCTGTAAATATGCAGTCCTAATTTCTCATTTTGTTGTTTATAAGAACATAGTTCCAATTTCTAACTGCATGTTATGGTGAGGGGTTAGGGTCATGACCTGGATGGAAAGACTGTATGTGATAAGCAGAAGGAGGAAGGAACAGAAGGGAGAGAAATTGATCTCTCACAGCACAGTCCTCATTCTTCTCAGATCTTTGGGAGGGTGTCCTGTTCACTCTTCTCTTTGGTTAAAATTCTTGTAATAGAGTGGATGTTCTTGTGGCTTAGACTAATGTGCACTACTTAATTCTCTGAGAGTAGAATGACAATGCAATAATAATAACACTTGGAAAACACAGAGACATACAAGCATCTGGCTGACTGCTTTAGTCATTGGTATAGGTTTGGCTTGGCAAACACAGACAATTAGGAACAAAAGATAGTGAATAGGAAGAAAAGGAAGGTCCCTAAGGAATCATACAAAGATTACACTTTGGGCACTCACAAACACCTCTTTCCTATGTAGTATTCTCTCTGCATTTTCTTTTTTTTCAAGTACCTTCTCTGTCTCATTCCTATTCTTATTGATAACGTATTGCCTTAAGTGAAAGAACTCACTTCCCAGTGTTTATGATTGAAAGTGGGTGGATACAGAAGATATAAAATCTACTTGGCGTAAGTATTTCAGGGGGAAACATTTTGTAATTTCCATCACCTGTAAATATGTATAAAACTGTCTCAAGGACTGGATGTACATTGTTATCATTTTATCTGGGATAGATGCAAAGACTGCCATTTTTCTCAAAGAGGATGACGTCTTGCCTCCAAGAACATATTCTGAGTTGGGTTGCCACATGACTTTATTTTCATCTAGTTGGGTCATTATACATTGACTGAAGCACAACCAATAGTGAAAGGCTCAGGACCTGCTGAACGGTTACTTTTTGGTTCCTTGTTATTTTTAGGGGATCTTCCCTTCTGTGTTTCCTAGCTGCAATGATGTCTTCCAAGCCAAAATGTCTATCTTCAATTTTGTTGAAGTGGTTTGGTGAACTTTCAATGGAATTTTAAGAATGTTCTTTCTTTCTTTCTTTCTTTCTTTCTTTCTTTCTTTCTTTCTTTCTTTCTTTCTTTCTTTCTTTCTTTCATTCTTCCTGTCGTACAGGGTCTTACCACACAGTTCAGTGATCCTTCTGTCTAAGCCTCCCCAGCACTGGGATTACAGGTGTGCACCACCACACCTGGCTTCCATGATGTCATAGTGTGAATGGAATTTCAGGGCCACACAGCATGCAGTACCAGGCATTGAACCTGGGTCCTTGCACTTGCCAGGAAGGGGCTAAAATTGACCAGGTATCTCCCCAGCCCTCAATGGAATTCATTTTTGAACCTGTTTCATGTGTTCTAATTTTTTTTCCTGTATGGTTCATTTAATCTTTCCATCATTTTTCTCTTCTCTCTTTTTTAATTTGTCTTCTTTAGCTGCACTGAGCATTCTTTCTTGATTGTTGTCATTTCTTTTTACTGAGAGATTATTTGTGTCCTGCTTTCCTCTATGCCTAAAGGAGTTGTTTCTTCACTTCAACTGCTATCATTTCAGAAATTTCAGGTGTGTGCCTTTCAAGTTCTTCGATGTCTTTGTCTTCTTGACTTGTTCTGGCTGGATTAGAGGTCTGAGATTGACTGTTACTCCTTCATTTTGGCATTTTAAAGTACCCAATGTTCACCTGTGCTCAACAGTGATAGTAGGTGGGTGAGGCGTGGGTCAGAAAGGCTCCCATAACAGTGGGATTGTGAGGTATGCTCAGCAAGGTTCCTACAGTCCCCAGTTAACCCTGGCTTCTGCGATGGTGACAGGGAACTGAGCCACATCTCAAGACTCTCCTAATGATGGGGAAGGGCACAGCTCAGTGAGCCTCTTAAGATGGTGGTGGTGGAGCCCTGTCTCATATATGCTGCATATTGTTGGGTTTTCTTTCTTTCTTTTTGGCACCAGGAATAGAACTCAGGAATTTGTGCTTGCTGGGCATGTGCTGTGCTTCTGAGCTACATCTCCAGCTTGGGTTTTCTTTCTCGAACCATGTGCCTATCTG
>NW_004524585.1:8552619-8553083 GCF_000260255.1 Octodon degus | reverse complement strand
CTTGAAGCAGGACAGTCCCACAATATTCCTTTCCTTGTCTCTTGCTTTCATTCACCACCCCCTATCTCTTGAACATCCACCTACCCAAGAGACATCTTAGCAGTAACTGGCATGTCATGACAAGCCACCCATATGTCAGAATACCACAATGACAGGCAACCCAACATGAAACCACTATTACAAATTATCATCTACAGTGCAGTAGCTTAGTTCACAGGTATCAGTATATACAGTTAGTCAGGGTGAGAATCTTTCCAATTAACTATTAGATTAAAGAATCTTCTGAATACTCTCAGGATCATTGCCTTGCTCATCTTTTACATATAACTGCATGGCTTGACATTGTCATGTTTCCTTTCCCTCTCTTGATTAGATAGTCCTTGAGGTCCTGCTTTCCTTTTCCTTGTATTATATCTTTCTATTTGTATTTCTTCTTTGGAGTTCTTATACTAGGGAGACTATAC
>NW_004524585.1:8535403-8548708 GCF_000260255.1 Octodon degus | reverse complement strand
GGTGTGTGTGTGTGTGGCCAGCTCAGCCCACCAGGGGGGCGGGGCTGGCTGGCATGTGATGCTGGGGGATTGAACCGCAGTCCCTGATGCTTTGCCAAGCTTGTTCTAAGTAGGTGCCTTAGACCACTGAGCCATCTCTCCAGCCCCCTATCTGTGCTTTTTGACTGTCAAATTGAAACCATTCACACTGGAAGTTATTACTAAGAGCTGTTGATTTATTTCTGTCATTGAAATATTTTCCTGTTGTTGTTTTCCTTATTTTTCTCCTAGTTGCTTGTCCCACTTGGTATACACTTTCATTTTAGACTTATTAATATTGTCTTCCTCTAGAATGTCTTTGATAAGTATTTATAATGTTCATTTCATAGTCATAATTTTATTGACATTTCCTTACATGTATCCATCAACCTTATTTTATTTTATTTTGTGGTACCGGGGAATGAACTTAGGGCTTTGTGTTTGCCAGGCAAGTGCCATTCTACCGAGCTATCTTCCAGAGCCTATCCATCAATTTTAAAGAAGAGTTTTGCAGGATACACAAGTTGAGATGGACATTGTTATGTTTAGCACTTGAAATACATGATTCCAAGTGCTCCTGGTCTTTTAAGTTTTATGTAGAAAATTCTGCTATGCTTCTAATGGGTTTTTCTGTGTAAAGTTTTTTTTTTTTAAAGATTTATAAGTGATTTGCTTTATTTCTCTAACAGCTTTTAAGATTTTGTCACTGTGATGAACTTCTGGAATTTTGAGTGCAATGTGGCTCTCTGTTGGGCTTTATGTTTGTTGTTCGATATGCCTGCCTTATCTGTATGTTTATTTTGTTCCCTATATTTGAGAGGAAAGTGTGATTATTTCTGTGAACAGGTTTTGTTTTTAGGCCATTTGTTTCGTCTTCTGATTTTTCTTTCTTTTTTGTGGAACTGGAAATTGAACTCAGGACCTTTTACTTGCCAGGCAGGTGCTACACTGCTGAGCTATCTCCCTAGCCTGATTTTTCTCCTGTTTAGTTATTCTTTGATTAGTTTCTTTGCATCATCTAGCAGTTGCTGGATCAATTTTTTATTTTCTCTGTTTCTAACATGTCTGAGTAGTTAGGTTTTTTTCTTTTCTTTTCTTTTCTTTCTTTCTTTTTTTTTTTCTTTCTTTTTTTTTTTTTTTTTTTTGGTGGTACCAGGGATAAAAGCCAGGATCTTGTGCTTGCCAGGCAAGCACTTATTCCACTGAGCTATCTTCCCCAGTCCCCCTGAGTTTTTGAAGGCACCACTGTCTGTGAATTTTGAAATTTTTTCCTCACATTGGTATAACCTGCTGCCCATACTTTCAATATGACTTTTAATCTCTTGGATTTCTGATTGAAATCGTCTCATGTACCCTGATTCTCTGATGACCTGTTCATGATTTGAATTGACTGTTTTCCGATCATTTCGTTTTATATTAGTGTCTTGTCAGATTTCCTTCATCTTTTTGGTTATTATTTTATTATATATTTAGTAATGTTTTCTGTATTTTCTGAGTATCTCTTTGAGCTGTAATCTTTTTCTATAATCTTTTTGCCATGCTTTCGAGTAATTGAGGCGTATGGCTTATAGTGTTTTGCCCCTTGTTGTCTCCTGGATTGGCTCTGGGGATCACTGAGGTTTTGGGAAGAATTTTGCTGTATTTTTTCTCTGTTTCTATGGGTTTGTTTGTTTGTTTTGTTTTGTGCTGAGATTTGTGGATGTTTACAGTCTAAAGACTTTGTTGCTTGGATAGAGAGCTCTCTAGTTGTTTCTCAGGGATGTACTTTGGTCATGGCTAACTACAGTCCATAGCCCTAGGATTCAACCACCTTGGTTATGTTTTGAAAGCGGGATGCAGTGTAGTTAGCCTACCAACTAAATTCTCTGGCAATGTGTTCTAGTATTGTTAATGTCACAAAGGCAAATGAATGGTGGATTACAGAGAAATAGTGACAATTATGTTAGTCTCAAGTGAAGCAGCTACAGTAGTATTGCCCAAGATAAATTAGATATTAATCTAGCATAAGAATCAGTTAAGCACCACTCTTATTCTGAGAGAAGCATCCATCAATTATGATGTAAGCATTAAGGCAATTCTGGTATTGACTTAGAGTTCATATGTACTAAATATAACAGCTAGTGATGGAAAAGAATTCAAGAGTTTTATAGAATTAATTATGTAAAGATTAGCAAAGCTTGTTGTATATGCTATTAAAGATTTAGGGTTTGGGAACTGGGTCATACAAAATGTAAACTTCCAAACTTTAAACTATGATATGGGACCGGCCAGATAGTTCAGTGGGTTAAGGTGCCTGTTTAGGCAGAAGCAGGGCCCAGGGGCTCAATCCCTGGCATGCTGTGCCAGCCCCACACCTGCAGCATGCTGAGATGGCGATTGAGACTGGATGTGGTGGTACCTGCCTGCAACACCAGCACTTGGGAGGCTGAAAAATAGGAACGATCATTAGAAGTTCTATCTGGGTAGTGAGACTCTGCAGACACTGTACTAAATACATTTTTTTAAAAAAGAAAGAAACTCTATGATATGACAAGGAAAAGGAAGTGGTACAGAGGATCTTATTTAGGAATAGAAGGAAGTCTAGAGAATTAGGTAAAGGGAAAACAAAAGTTTGGAAGGAAATTGATGATAAAAAAGTAGAGGGAGAAAAAGGGAAGTAGTTATACAGAGCAAAGTAAGAGAAAAGCAATTCAGGAGAGAAAAATTAAAAGGGAGAAGAGGAAAAAATGAGAAATAAAAGATTTTTTGAGAAGCAAATAAAATAAAATAAAATACATTTCTTTGTGGTTTCAAGCATGTGGTTATCTTCTGGGGCCTATAGTTTTGTGAGAGAGTCTGGTTCAAAGTGTATCTCTGTTCTTACTAGTAGACAAAAGAGGACATGAGAGTCCAGATCCAGATTGGGTAATTGCCAGCAAGCTGGTGGTAGGACTGCTGTTTGTGGGGTTTTCAAATCCAGGGAGATGTAGGATGAATCTTGCCTCTGGTCACGGTAGCAGGGCCTGAGTCGTTCAGCTGATAACATTCTGCGTGTCTCTTGCCAGTCTGACCATGGTTCGCCAACCATGGAACTCTGAGGGTGTCTCTCACCGAGTCACTGTGGTAGTTTGACAATGAAAGCCTTGAGATGAAGCCAACCTACAAAGTCTGTTAGTTCCAGGTTCAGTCGGCTCCTCCCTAGAATGACATCCAACCAAGAACTCTCTCTAGGGGATGTAGTGGAAACCTGCACTGGAGTCACTCTCCGCTGTTGTCATGCACAGCATCAACGTCACTGCTTTGTTCCGCTGGTGCATTCCTTCCTAAAGTCCTCTGGTATCACCCATTTTTGCTGAGTGTCTCTAGATTTCCTCTTCTTTTCTCATGCACCAGGAGCCAGGAGCCAGGGGAAAAGTGCAGATTGCCCTTCCTTTTCCTGCACTGGGGTCTGTCTTTTCACTTTATCTGTTGGTCCAGTTTTCCTTCCAAATGCTTCCCGGGTCCCAGGGATTTACCTCCCTTTTCTTTTCTCCCTCAGATTGCTATTTTCCAGTGTCTGTATTCTGAATCTTGGAGAGGCTGATTTGTTGCTGTTTACTGCTACACCATCTTCCCATGGCTTCTTTTGAGACATTATTTTCCATCTAATTTAATGACTCTTCTGGGTTGATTTTCTTGGCCCCAGTCCAAAGTGTGTCAGACAAAACGAAAACTCAGGAAATAAACCACTAGGTGATTTCTTAAGTTTTATGGTCTTTAACCAGGCTTCTATCCACTTTCAGGGTCCTTGGTTTCTTTTATATGTAATTTTCAGCATGTTAGCTTTCAATACATACCTTTTGATATAATTAAAACCTGGCTTTCACATCTTTAGTCTACATAATCTGCTCCCTATTTGGAGAGTCATATGACCAGAGAAATATCTGAAACTTTAGTAATAGTGAATAAGAAAGTCTCATTATTCATAATATTGAAATTCAAATACTGTTATTGCTCTGTATTTCAACATGCACTGGGAGTGAATGTAACTGCACAACAATAAATTCTTTTCAAGCAGATACTGATAAAAATGAAATGGAAACCCAAACACTCATTTTTCAAAAGATTCTAAAATAGTGTCGTTTCAAATTTTGTTTATGAAAGAAATTGTGAGAGACACTGACACTTGGAAGTGAAAATATGCTCTATTCTCCCATTGTAATTGCTCAGGAAAACTAATGTTGCTTTCACTGCAGCATTGCTTTTTCTCAGTGAGCCATTTTTCTTTCAACTGTGATGCAGTTTTTCAAATCATTTTAAGTCTATGTGAGTTCTGATTATTTATTTTATTTTGTATCTCCAAGGTACTACCTTCTTTGAGAAAGAATTCATACCCACAGTGTATGCTCAATAAATACATTAAGGTAAATAGGTCAACAGGAACAACATAGACAGCTTTCTTGCACCACAGGTGATTTACACTGGGTCATGGAACACAGAAGCTAATCGAGAGAAGGAAAACAAATGCATTTTCATACTACTAGACATTTTGAATTCATGTCCACAAGAACTATGTACAAGAAAAGTGAAGCAATGTGCAATTTGTAGCAGACTGAGAGTGAAGTAACAGTATAAATATACTCTAAGAAATACAAGAATTATAATAAAGATTTAGTAGTGGAGGGATATATCTCACATTTACATAGTTACAGGTTTGTAATGGGAACAAAGAATATTAGGAAAGTTTGCCCTCATGGTATTAATGTATGAGAAGCTTTGTAAAGGCAGTCTTCAAAATATTCAATGAATTCTACTCTATTCTGGGAAAAATGTATTTTTGTAGATTGGACTAGTCAATCATAAACTACTGGAGCAAAACAGAAATTTTTGTATTTTTTATTTTAAGGAGAATAAAAATTTAAAAAATTACAAATGATACAGAATTTTGAAACAAGATGACGGGACATCAACAGTGGTTGTTATGTTGTATATTGTATCTTTTTCTTCTCTTTTATGGACAATCTGTCATTCAAAATTTGATTGTATGCCATGGAGAAGGGAACCATTCATTACAACTAGATCATCATTCTGGGTCTTCTGAGAAGGAAGAAAGCACTGACAATTTTTTAAGAGACATTTTCCCAGGTGTCAGATCTGCAAGGGTTGGAGTAAATAATAACGAACCCCAGTATAGCCTTTACATAAGCCTTGTTCTAAAATTTCCTAACCATTCCAGAAACTAAAGTGAGAACTATAGGTGTCAAATTCATAGAAAAGAGCTGAGCCAATGAGATCTCAGGTCTTAACCTCAGCAGAAATGGCCTTCTCAAAAGTGATAGTCTTTGCTTGTTCCCAGAGGCCCTAATAATAGTGATCATTTTTCAATGTGCACTGCTTCTTTCCAGACCACATGGTATGGACTGTGTCTAGTTGTCCCACAAAGCCTCATGCAGTCATGGGGCATAGGGTGGCTTCCGGAATTTGTGACTGATTCATGATCCAAGACTGGGATTATGGGTCTGAGTTATGGGTGTGAGTGCTACACCCAGCCTGTGGCAGATAGTTTGAAGACAATATAAGGAGGAGGGAGACTTGCTTTCTCCTGCCATTGTTGCTGCTGCTCCTCCCATTTGCTCTTGCTGTTTTGCTGCCTTCTGCCTCCATGAACGGTTGTCGTCTGCCATGTGCCAGTCTGCCTTGGAGCCAGCTGAGTATGAACTGAAACCTCCACAAACTGTGAGCTAAATAAACCTTTCCATCCTTAATTTGGGTATTGGGTATTTTGTCCCAGCAATGACAGTAAAGTAACCAAGACACCACAGAATCTATACACAATACATAGAGATAGAGATAGAGATAGAGATAGAGATAGAGATAGAGATAGAGATGATAGAGATAGAGATAGATGTATGTGTGCACTGTTGTATTTTTGAAAAATGTGACTTACATTAACACTTAACATATTTCTTAAATTTGTATTTCTTTTACATTTGAAAATTGGTTATTTTACTTTACATTTGATACCTTTGATATCAATGAGGCTAAACTACCATTCTGGAAAAAATTACATATATTAAAAAATAAAAATATTTTAAATCAATTATGTAATATTTCAACTTATGAAAGAAGAAAAAAAAGTGAAAGTAAGTCTAAGGGAAATAGAAAAGAAAATAGCAAATATTAGAGTAAAAATGATCATGGACTACAAACACTAAAGAAAATGAACAAACCCAAATAATGTTTCACTAAAAGATGTTTAAAAATTGACACACATCTAATATTAGGATGCTGAAAAGAAAGATTACTCAAATTGCTAAAGTTAAGAAGAGCTGAATTTTCTAAGAAAAAAAATAAACATGACTATGAAGAAATACTTTGAAAATTCTGTATACCAATAAACGAACAAAGTAACCAAATTGCTAAAAGATAAGTGTTTTCAAATGTGACTCAATAAGAAATAGAAAATCTCAATATACCTATAATAAGAAAAGAAACTGAATTGGAATTGAAAATAGCTACAAAGAAAAATCTCATTTTCAGATGACTTTGCTGGTGACTTCTCCCAACTATTTAGAGAATCATGACCAATTCATTCACAAATTTCCCTGAAAATAGAAGAAGAGGGAATCTTTGTGAACTCATTTTGTAAGGAAAGTATTCTCTTTTATCAAAACCAGGAAGTTGACTAAAAAATGTGTGATGACCATATATATGAAAACATATTTTGTGAAAGATCATACAAATATCCTCAGCATAATACTTGCAAACTGAATCCAGCAAGATCTATTTGTTTGTTTGTTTATATATTTATTTATTTGGTACAGGGTCTCATTAGACAGCTCAGACTCATAGTGATCCTCCTATCTCAGCCTCTCTAGTGCTGGGATTGCACACATGTACTACCATGCCAGGCTTTCGTAACCCACACAGTGCACCTGGGGTTCTGGAGCCAGTATGGCATGTTGCACGGGAATCAAACCCAGGTCCTTGTCCTTGCCAGGTAGGTGCTTAGACTGCTGAGTTATTTTCCAGCCTCAGTGAGATTTTTAAAAGGAGAGAGAGAAAAAAAAATTATATACTGTGATCAAATAGTTGATTTAATATGTGAAAAGTTATTAATGTAACATGCTACATTAATGATGAACATGACACATTTATTTGGGACAGTAGCCAAAAGTTTTTTTTTCTGCTGCTTGGCTGCCTCCCTGCCTGCCTACTTTCCATTTTTCTTTTGTTTCTGTCTGCAATCCAGTTCACTTCCATAATAAAATATTCACCAAACTCAGAATACAAAACCTCAACTATCATCATAAACAAAAAAAATTTGAAAAATGGAAATTGCTGTCAAAGATGTGGTGGAAAGTTTGACCTCTATCAAGTGAATAAATCTAAAAGCAAAAATTTGCTAATGTAGAAAACCAAACATCATACAAATAAGGGCAGGTTGATGTGCCTCGAAATACTAGGCTGATGGGAATGAAAGACTTTCGTCCGAGCTACGTGCAAATAGTACAGGCCTGTGCTACTGGCAATAGCCACTTATACATTATTGGTGTACTAATATAAATGAGTTCAAAAATTATCAAAATCTTGGTTAAGACCAAGATAAAGCAAGACCTATATAACAAGAATTGTAGCTTTTGGATCTGATAAGGTCAGTCAAATCCCCTCAGGATTTATCCTGAGACCTTGTACCTCAGTCTGTAGATCCTTTGTCAGTGTCAGCCATGTGGATGAGTCACGGCCATTCCTTAGCCAATTTGCTCTCTGTGAAAGCCTGAGAGAATGTTTTCTCTCAATGTGACTCTCCTTAGGCACACTCTACGTCATCGATCACTTTCCTCTTTGGTCCCACAATCTCCTTGATCAGAAAATTTGGGACACAACTGAGTCACATGATGTTACAATACAAGTTCTCATATGTCCTGAGTCTTAATTGACCTTGGAAGGCTAGCGCCAAAATGTTGGCTTTCCTTGCAGCCCTCCTTTTTTTTCTAATTTTGGTCTGTAAATTTAGGCTGTTAACCCTCCAGAAGACAATCTTATTGTTATTGCCATATATCCTAGGCTATTGAGCTTAACCTCACTATCTGAATATCAAACATCTTAGGCATAACATGGAGCAAGTATTTTTCATCAAGTATTCATAGGTTAAACTAAGTCCCTACAGCAAATATGATGAAAAACATTTTAAAAATTAAAATATACTTCAAAAATAGGCATAAAGAATTATTTTTTTCCCATAATTTTATTGAGAAACAAATAGCAATGAGACGGTTTCAAACCAAATTGGTAGGACAGTTTCAATAATTAACACAATGCATACATTCTTCCTAGTGGTTAATTGCTGTACAAGATGTGGACTTGATAGCCTATTTACAAACATCATTAGAACAAATCCCTCTATTCATTAAGAGAATGTAACTATATATCTATCCTAACCACTTTGAATACACAGATACAAAATGGATATGCATTTGTATCCCCTTTTTTTGTTAAGTTCCATCACTTAAATATGTGTGTAAACACAGCAAAATATTCTAAAAGAGTCCAGTAGCCCATAATAGTATTGGGTCTTCCGCTTGACTGGCATGTCAGAAATTGACCTGAGTCCCCTACAGCTCAACATAACACCATGGCTTTACTTCTTATACTTTTCTGCTGGATGGTTAAGACCAAGGAAAAGCAGGACCTATGCAACAAGAGTTGTAGCTTTTGGGTCTGAGAAGGTCAGTGAAATCCCTCAGGATCTATCCCGAGATCCTGCACCTCAGATTGTAGAATCTTAGTGTCAGCCATGTGGATGAGTCATGGCCATTGCTTGGCCAATGTGCTCTCTGTGAAAGCCTGAGAGAGTGTCTTCTCCCCATGTGACTCTCCTTAGGCACACTCTACGTCATCGATCACTTTCCTCTTTGGCCCCATAATCTTCTTCATCAGAAAATTTGGGACACTACCGAGTTACATGACGTTACAGTACAAGTTCTCATATGTCCTGAGTCTTAATTGACCTTGGAAGGCTGGGGCCGAAATGTTGGCTTTCCTTGCAGCCCTCTTTTTTTTTTTTTTTTTTTTTTTCTAATTTTGGTCTGTAGGTTTTTAACCCTTCAGAAGAGAAGCTTATTGTTATTACCTTATATCCTAGGCTGTGGAGCTTAACCTCCCTATCTCTGTGAATATCAAACATCTCAGGCATAAAATGGAACAGGTATTTTTCATCAAGTATTCATATGTTAAACTTTAAGTCCTTACAGAATATGATGAAAAACTTTTTAAAAATTAAAATATATTTTAAAAATAGGCATAAAGATTTATATAATTCTTATGCTTACACATAAGTCCAGAAATCTAACCATGTACAACCTTATAGCAGGACAGTACAACAACATTCCTTTTCCTGTCTCCTGCCTTGATTCACCACGCCCTTCTTTTGAACAATCATCTACCCAAGAGACAGCATGGCAGCAAAAGGCATGTCGTGACAAGCAGCCTGTATTCAGAAGACTAGAATGACAGACACCCCAAAATGAACCTACTATTACAAAAGCCATCTTCAGTGCAGTTGCTTATTTCACAGGTGTCTATATATATAGTTAGTCAGGGTGAGAATCTTTCCAATTAACTGCTTGATTCAAAAATCTTCTGAAGATACTCAGGATCCTTGCTTTACCCATCTTGTACATATAACTGTATAGCTTGCCACTGTCATGTTTCCTAGCTATTCTCTTTTTCCTCTCTTAATTATTTAGTCCTCAAGATCTTGCTTTGCTTTTAGTTATATTATACCTTTCTATTTGTATTTCTTCTTTTGAGTTCTTTTACTAGGGAAAATATACAATATTTACACATGTGTGTCTGTTTTATTTAACTTATGAGTATATCTTCAAGTGGCATCCACTTCAATATAAAGACTTCGAGTTTATCATTCTTTATAGCTGAGTAATACTCCATTGTGTAAAAATACCACATCTTTTTCATCCATTCCTCAGGTGATGGGCATCTCGGTTGTTTCCAAGATTTGACTATCACAAACTGTGCTGCTATAAACATAGGTACACATATGTCACTATGATATGATGTTTTCAGATCCTTCCGGAAAATTCCCACTAGAGGTATAGCTGGTTTAAATGGGATTTCCAGCCCAACTTTTCTAAGGAGTCTCCATAATGATTTTCATAACGGTTGCACCTGTCTACATTCCCACCAGCAGTGGAGAAGGGTTCCTTTTTCTCCACAGCCTCTCCAACATTTGTTGTTGGGTGATTTCTTTATGATAGCCATCCTTTCTGGGGTGAGATATCTCAATGTTGTTTTAATTTGCATTTCACAGATGGCTCATGATGTGGAACATTTTTTCTTATATTCATTCACTTCTTTAATTTCATCCTCTGAGAAGTGTGTGTTCATCTTGGATGCCCATTTCTGGACTTGGTCTTTAAATTTTGGGGCCCTAGTGTTTTTTAGTTCTCTTTGTACTGATACTTGTGAGTGACTATATATAGTACTGTTGTAATTGACAATGAGTGAAAACTATCTAGACCTTGATACATTTATGCATAGATAAATCATATATGATATATCCAATCTATTGATATTATTTAGCTAACAAAAGGAATGCACTACTTATGTACATTGCAAAAAGGAGAAACCTTGAAAACATGCTAACTGAAAGAAAATTATTATTTAAAATTACACATGTTTAATTCCATTTTACAAAGTGTCCTTAGTAGAAAATACTGAGAGGCAGATGGAGGTGACTGTTGAAGGAGTAAAGTGATTTTTTGAGGGAGTGATAAAAATGGTCTAAAATTAGATTGTGATCGTTGCTGCAAAATTTTATGTTAATGTTGAAAAGATATTGAATTGTATACTTTTAATTAGTGGTTTGCATAAAATTGGAATTATATCTCAATAAAATGATGGTTCTGTGGTAATTTGATTAGCTATTTGGAACAGTCTTTGGAAAATTACCAGAATGAATTAAGCCAAATATTGAAAAGTTATGGCTGAACGGACAGTGACACTGCAATATTCATATTAAGATCCAGGCCCTGAAAATGCAACTATACTTTCAAATACATTACAAGCTAATATTTATCTTTCTCTCTAAAAGTCAGAGAAGACTATGATCAATTTTAAAATCAAACTTACTCATTAGTAAGCCACTGCAAGCATGGCTACCCTATCCTTGGCCAAAATATATCCTGTGTTCACTCTTATTATTCAAGGGCAGAGAAGAATCCTGAAGAACCCAGACTGTGGTAATGTCACTTCATTTGTTATCCAGATGAATGGCAAGGTTTTAATTGACCTTTTTGAGGGGTAACTGTTCATAGGAAAAAATGATTCTACAAAACATGTAAATCATATATTTCCCAAATCAGTTACTAAAATTTGACTTCATTATATATTTTAATTTTTTTATACATTACTGTAGTATAATTTATATACTTCAAGGGAAAAAGAACACAACTTTGGTTTTCATGTGGATCGAACAGTTGTTATTGAGCTTTCAAGATAAAGCAATTTGGGAGGACAAGACAGGATATAGAAACGCATTTTCAAAAGTCATTAGTGACATCAAGGAAAATAGAAATACTATGTACTCTTGGAAATAGCCTGCAAATACCCAATATGTTAATGTTTTTATGCATCTACAATTCGTAGTCCTACCACATAAGATTCAATATTTTGCCATTACGAACACAGCTATTATTTCTTCTACAACTGAAAAAAATATTCATTGTATTCCATTACTGATGTCTATACTTTTGTTTGTTAGGTTTTGACACCAGGCATTGAGCACAGGACCTTGTGCTTGTGACGGAGACTCTTATGCCACTGAGATATATACCTACCCCTTGATGTCTACTTTTAATGCTGATAACTTTACTGTTTTTATTTGGAAAAATTCTCTAGTGACCAACACACATGCTGGGTTGATAAGATGGAAATATTGTACATGAAAAGTTATATAAATAATAGCAGATAGTGAACAATACTTTTCTTTATGGTTTTAATGTTTCATTTTTTTAAAATTTTATCTATTTATTTGATACAGTGTCTTGCACAGCACGCAGCACTGGGGATCAAACTCCAGTCCCTGTGCTTGCCAGGCAGGTGCTTAGACTGCTGAGCTATCACCCCAGCTCATGTTTTGTGTTCTTATTACTTGCTTTTATAATGCATTTGTGGTTAATGTTTAAATAGTTTTTGTGGACAATTCTAGGCTTATGACAGAATGTAGAAAGAATCAAGTGCAGAATTTCTTTGTCTCACCATGGCAGTACATTTGTGAATTTGGATTTACATTAGCCAGTGAAGAGTAAGCCCAGCAAAACAATCTTCAGTTTTCATAGGGCTAGCTGGACTTCCCCAAATCACTTTAATTTCACAATATTATCATTTTTGAATTTGTTATGTCTCAAAACAATCATGTGCCTTCCCCATGAAACAAAAGTAAATTGCCTTTTGTATTGTTTGCTTTTTGCATAATTCAGAAGAGGCTGACATGTGAATGAGAAAGAAACTGGAGGGAACTTCGTAGTAGCATCAGCATCATCAAATCAAGTGTTTTCAAGACCTTTTGGTTATTTTCTTTTCTGCCAAAGCTAATAAAATATATAATGGAAAGGAATTTGGACCAACAAAGTTGGTATTCATTTCTTGTAAGAAGTGGAAAACAGGTTGAATATTTTGGTGTCATACATAAGGAAACAATTTCTCTCCCTACTTCCATGCCCATGAAAAAAATCCACTTTGTAAAATTTTATTTAAGAAGAAAAGGTGATTTAATTATTACAGAACAATGCACAGGAATGCTCTTAAGTAAGGCAATAAGCAAAATGAATACTATAATTTATGCCACAATCATATTATAGGAACATCTCTGATATGTACTTTTCCCAACTAAATTTCTTATAAAGACAGTTTAAAGGAATAAAATGGTTAACATTGATATTCTGGACTACTGTTTTAATAACCATTTACCAAAAATGAAAAAGAAGCACTAGCCAGATAGCTCAGTGGTCTAAATGCCTGCTTAGGTAGGTGCAAGGACCTGGGATCGATCCCCAGCATGTCATGCTGGCCCCGACCCCGGGGCGTCCTGAGACAGATATTGTGACCGGGCATGGTGCCGTGTGCCTGTAATCCCACTGCTTGGGTGGCTGAAAACAGGAGGATCACTACGAGTCTGATCTATGTAGTGAGACCCTGTAGACCCTGTACTAAATACACTAAAAAAAGGAGAAAGATAAAGAATAGAAGAAGAAGGAGGAAGAGGAGGAGGAGGAAGAGCAGGAGGAGAAGAAGGAGAAGGAGGAGGAG
>NW_004524585.1:8530978-8535130 GCF_000260255.1 Octodon degus | reverse complement strand
GAGGAGGAGGAGGAGGAGGAGGAGGAGGAGGAAGAAAGACCATGTCAATCTGGCAGTCTTGCAGTGGCCAAAAGCAACTGCTTTGAAACCAGACCATAGAGGTCATTGTTGTCCTCTCAGACACTGGCTTATTTAGCCTTAAAAGCATCAGTGTAACCACACTAAATGTAGATACATCATCTCTATAAAATCATGATAGTAATATTTTATGCTTCACAAGGTGGCTGTAAGAATTACAGTTAAAAACACACTTTAATAATTCCAGTTATTAAATTTTATTGTGCAAAACATTCAATTATGTATAAAATCCTTATTAATTTCTTGTTGTTTGAACAACTATACATAATAATCTCAAAGGAAGTTTGACCTCAAAATACATTAAGTAAAGGTTCTTGGATTAAGAGACAAAAAGGTCATAGAAATTGATTTTATTGAATGTTCATACTTAAGAATTGACTAACAGATAGGATGCTCATTAAATTGGTTATACTTGCACCATATCAGAAGATAGATCACAGTTTTCTTACTGTTAGGTATATGAGACAGCACTTTTACGATGTTTTACAAGTGCTTTAAATGGCAAATCCACTAACAGAAAAAGCATAAAGATGTAAGAATTGTGACACTAACTAGAACAGGAGAGAGGCATTTGTTTACACTGTAACAGCTGAGAGAGAAACACTTGCCTGCCTTGTTCAGCCTTGTTACACCACATGTCCACAGGTGGACTGGAAAGCATCATACACATTGGTTTTGAGCTTCACAAATAGATGTTTGTAAGTAAGCAAATTCACAAACACAGAATCTGAAAATATTGAGGATCAAGTCTATGTTGTTGTTTGTTGAGATAGATACCTTAGTGTTTGGGAACCACAAAACACTGCTACTTCAGTATATTGTATAACTTTGTATTAGATTTATCAGATGTTTATATTCATAAAATGACTTATCCACACATGAAAAATATTTTCTCTTATTTTTCCAGAATGTAATAGTTTGCTTATTTAAGTGAATAATTTCATATGTTTGGACAAATCTACAGTCATCTAACCACCGGCAAAATCAAGATACAGAACAGTTACCATACTTCTAGATTCTCCACATTGTCCTCCACCCCTGCCCCAATCTTTGGAAATGGATTTGATTTCTATCACTATAATTTTATCCTTTCCAGAGTGTCATATTAATGAAATTGTACAACATGAAGCAACATTGTATGAATATTAATAGGAAGACTGTGAATGTGTGCCTTCATTTCTCTAGGGGAAAGATTGCTGGTCATTGATTAAGTATGTTATTTTTATCAGCAACAGGCAAATTATTCCCCAAAGGGTAGCTTATCATTTTATATTTCCACCAGCAATGCGTAGAGTTCTAGTTGCTATAAGTACATCTTTGTCAGTGCTTAGTAGAGCCAGCTTTTCATTGCTATTTTTGTTTGTCTATTAATTTTGATATATACATAGATACGTTTTGGGCTCAATTTGCATTGCTATAGTGGCTACTGAGTTTGAGAATTTTTAATATGTTTATTTGCTATTGATACATCAGCTTTCATGAACTGTCTGGCATGGAACTTTAGAATACGATGTACGTCCTGCTGGGTTTCCCTTTTGCTTCTGGGCAGTCCTTCCTGAGATTTATTTCTATTCCTCCCTTTGGCAATAGAATTGTGGACCTGTTATCTGTCTTACTATTGAATCCTGAGAATATACAGTTTTCTTTTTTATATATATAGGGTCTCATAGTTTGCCTTAAGTCTCAAAGAAGAATATATGCAAGGAATATTGCATAATATGAAGACTTCGATAACTCTTGGGGAGGGAATGAATTTTGCACATGAGAAAGACATGAGTTTTTGGAGGTGAGAAGCCAAATACTGTAATTTGGATGCTACGTGTCCCATAAATAGCCTTATATTAAAGTTTGGTGCCCAGGCTGGCACAGTGGAGAGAAGGTGGGACTCCTCAGAGAGTACACTTAGTGGTAAGTGCTTAGGTAAGGGAGGATTTGGTCTTAAAGTGAATTGTAGGATGCTTTATTCTTTCTGCTTCTTGGTTCATAACACAAATAATTTGTTCTCTATACACTCCACCAAGATGCACTGCCTTAGGCAGGGGCTTATTTTCTACAGTCATTAAAACTTGGGCCAGAACCTCTAAAATCATGAGCCAAAAAACTGCTGTCTGTTAGTAGCCTCATGTATTTTGTTCTATTAACAGGAAACTGATTGATATAAGTGATCATCCAGTTTTATCCTTAATAAATGACTTGAGAAATATTATTTGCTCTTAAAATTATGGATGAGTTTATACAGAAGTAGTATTATTTATTTCTTACATTTTGGGTGGAATTTGCTAGTGAAACAATATGGATCTGTGTTTCTATTTTTACAAATTTTAAAATAGAAATTAAATTACTTGAAAGTTATGATTTGGGCTGTGTGATATTTTGTAATTTTTCCACAGATAATTTCTGAAAAATATGCTAGCAGTTTATTAGTATTATTGATCTAACAAGAACATATTTTCTTTGACTTTTTTCTTTATAAACAATGAACCACAGTTTATGCTAGATCAGTGAATTTTTTGCTATGAGTTATTACTACATAATTAGCAGAATATATAATTATCATAATTATATATAATTACATATGGTATAATTAATTTAACATGTAATTATGTAATTCTTATAATTATCTTAATTATTTCCTTATTTCTGTTTATTTTAAGTTTAATTTCCTTTTTTTAAAAAGAGGAATTTTTTTTCTGTATTTAGTGTAGGGTCTATATGGTCTCACTACATAGATTGGACTCGTAATGATTCTTCTGCTTTCAGACTTCCAGATGCTGGGATTACAGGCACATGCGACTACACCCAGTATTTAATTTCTTATTTTTTATATGTGTCTGTAGGTGTCAGCTTAGTCATTGATTTTATTCCTTTATTTTTTAACATACATAGTACTATATATTTCTGTTTAAATACTACTTTAATTTAAAACAAACCCATTTCACTTAGGTTTTGTTTTTGTTTAATTATTTGACACGTGAGCTATTTAAATGTGTATTGTTTATTTTCCTAATGTTTAGAAATTTTCACTTATCTTTTTTGTTACTGAGTTTGAACTCAGTTTCATTTTACTCAGATAATATATTTGTCCTAACAGTTATTAAAATAAGGCTGTCTATTTCACTATAATTGTTCATTGTTTCATATCTTAGTTCTATCACATAGTCTATCATGTAATTCAAAATGTATGTTGGAGATATTTTCTGAAACATTTATACATTTATATTATGTTCTTTCCATGAATTGACCTCTATGTTGAAGTTGTGTTTATTCCTGGAAATAAAAACAGCTGTCTTTCTCTGATATCAATATATGTGCTATAGGCCTAATTGTAAAATTAAATTTACTACTGCTAGCTTGAAAATATTTTCAACCTTCTTAATTTTAATCCATTTGTTTGCTTAGATCTTAAATAGACTCTTGATAAGCAGCATACAAGTGTGTTATTTTATGCATCTGGCAATATTTACTTTTAGAATACAAGATCTAAAATGGTCATTCATCTGTATCGCCTTTGTTTACTTCCATCATTAAAAATTTATAGTTGTGTGAACAAAGCAAAATATTCCAAAATAGTCCAGTAGTACATAATAGTATTGGGCCTTCCACATGACTGGCAATGTCAGAAGTTGTTGCCCTGAGTTCCCCACAGCTCAACATAACAACATGGCTTTATTTCTTATACTTCGTTTTTATACTTTTCTGCTGGATGCAAGACCTATGTAACAAGAATTATAGCTTTTATATCTGATAAGGTCAGTCAAATCCCCTCAGAATTTCTCCTGAGATCCTGTACCTCAGTTTGTAGATCCTTTGTCAGTGTCAGCCATGTAGATGAATCATGGCCATTGCTTGACCAATTTTCTCTCTGTGAAAGCCTGAGAGAATGTTTTCTCTCCATGTGACTCTCCTTAGGCACACTCTACATCATCAATCACTTTCCTCTGTGGCCCCATAATCTTCTTGATCAGAAAATTTGGGACACCACTGAGTTACATGACATTACAGTACAGGTTCTCCTACAAAAAAAAATGAAGACTTCATAGTGAACAAAAATATAAGCACCTCAGGGAGCTTACA
>NW_004524585.1:8517358-8530494 GCF_000260255.1 Octodon degus | reverse complement strand
TTCAGTGTTTGTAGTACACATTTCTAGGTTATGACAGTTTACTTTTATTCAGCATTGTACCACATCTTATACAGTATAAAACTTTAAGAGAGCAGACTTTCATTTTTCCTGTAGATTTGGGCTACTGAAGTTCAGTTTTCGTCTGCATCTGTTCTAACTCCTACAACAGTAGGAGTTTTGAGAAGTCTGTATTATTTTTATTTCTGATCATGTAGTCAACTACATTTTTCAAGTATATTTATTTATGCTTCAAATATACAAATTAAGGACTTTAAGTATCTTTATTTAAGTGCTACAATTGTCAAAATAAATCAACTGTGGAGTATTTTCATTTTTTCAATGATATCACTTAGTGACAATGTATAGCTAATTTCTGTTCCATCAAGGGCTCCAGGTACCCCCTGTACTGCTTTCAAGTTGCATAAATTTTCTGTACATTTGCTTTCAAACATGCAGCGTGCGACTGCTCCAAGCTGTGTGTGGAAGAGAGAAGCAGGCCTAGATGAGGTGGTGATGGGTCTGCAGCTCAGATGCTGTCTACCAGATGTGTTCTCTTCAGACTTCTCAAAACTTTAAATCATACCAACACTTTCAAATATATCAACATATAATTTTATATATTTTAGTCAATGCATTTTAAGTATTTAAAGCTAATAAATGTAGTTGGTTTTGTACTTGTTTGTTAAATATTGTCTTAGTTTATGAAAAATAGGTGAGAGCAAAAGGAACAAAGGTACTTTTTAAGGATGTGGAATCTATGGTAGCCGGAGCCTGAATGGGGAGGAGAACACCAGAAGGTGTTACAGACCAAGTTCTATGCAACATATTTTATTCCTGTTTTTAATATGACTCTGGAAATTAATGATACCATTTTACTATCACTAATTTTGGAAGCTTGTGCTTTCTAAGCAGTAATCTTCATGTATGACTACATTTAATAAAGTTGCTGAAACTTATTTTTTTTCTCTTCTACTTTTCTTTTCAGTCTTTCTTTTCCTACCTTCCAGGCTAAATTGATACTTACATGATTTATTTCTATATCCTACATCTAACAAAGGTAGTGAATTTATGGGGCCCCGGAGATGACTCAGTAGAATAAGCGCTTCCCTGGCAAGCACAAGGGCCTGAATTCAATCCCCTGTTCCACCACAAAAAAAGATAGTGACTGTATGTATGTATGTATGTATGTATGTATGTATGTATGTATTTAGTACAGGGTCTACAAGGTCTCCCTACACAGATCAGACTTACAGTGATCCTTTCAGTTTTTTAGCCTCTCAAATGCTAGGATTACAGGTGTGCACCACCACATCCAGTCTTAATCACCATTTTAGCAGGCTCTTGGGGGCAGGGTCAGCATGGCAGGTCGGGGATAGAATCTCAGGCCCCTGCATCTGCCTAAGCAGGCATTTTAATTTGCTCAGCTATCTGACTGGCCTTAAAGATAGTGAATTTAAAATTGAAGAATAAATGAGTTTTGGTTATTCTTTTCATGAGTTCATATTTATTTTACATCATCTTCAAATTTCATGAAAAAATGATCAGTCGAGATACATCTTCCTATTCAAAATATGAAAGAATAAGTAAGGAATGAAGAAGGTGCTTACACCATTGAATGCCAGGCCTTGTGCTTATTTCAGTAATTACTCCTGATGTCTTTAAGATGTATAGTCAAAAAAATTACTAAAGACTGAAAACATCATTCTAGATAATAAAGAAACAGAGTAAATAGTTAAATGAGTGACATGGAAATTGCTGTTCTCTTTTCTACATCAATTTAAATTGGATTTATTCTTTGTCATTCCAATCTTCATTGAAATTTCTCCATTGACGATCTTTTTCCTCATCCTCTCTCTCAAAAGTCAATTTCTGTATACTGTTTCTGCAGCAAGAATGGACTTCTCATTTGAATTACAAGTCCCTTTCTTTTTTTAAATTTATTTTCTTTTATTTTGCTGAGAAACAAATATTGAGACAGTTTCAAAACTGATTAATAGGACAGTTTAAATAATTAACACATTGTACATTGCTAACTTCTTAGTGGTTATCCATAGTACAAGATACAGACAGAATATCCTGTCCAAAGATTTATTAGTACAAATCTTTCTTCTCGTTGAATTAAGCAAAAGTAGCTTTATATCTATCCTTAATATTCTGCATAAACAGATACAAAATGGTCCTTCCTTTGTATCACATTTTTTTGTTTAGTCCTGTCAGAAATGGGTATTCCATTGGCATCTAAATATTATAGGTGCGTGTATTCAGCAAAAAAATCCAACACAGTCCAGCAGTCCACAATAGTAGTGGGTAATCCACAGAAGTTGTTGACCTGAGCCTTTCACAGCACAGCACAGCACATTAATATGGCTTTACTGTATATATCTCATTTTTATACTTTTCTGCTGGATGGTTAAGACCAAGATAAAGCAAGATCTGTATAACAAAAAATGTAACTGTTGCATCCAATAAGGTCTGTCAAGTCCCCTCAGGATTTATCCTGTAACCGTGTACCACAGTTTGTAGATGCTTTGTCAGTGTCAGCCATGTGGATGAGTCATGGCTATTCATTGACCAATTTGCTGTCTGTGAAAGGCTGAGAGAATATTTTCTCTCCATGTGACTCTCCTTAGGCACACTCTATGTCATTGATCACATTGCCCTCTGGCCCCATAATCTTCTTGATCAGAAAATTGGAGACACAACTGAGTTACATGATGTTACAGTTTAGATTCTCCTATTCCTGAGTCTTCACTGACCTTGAAAGGCTAGGGCCAAAATGTTGGCTGTCCTTGCAGCCATTCTTTTTCTCTAATTTTTGGTCTGCAAACTTAGGTTGTTAACCCTCCAGAAGAGAAGCTTATTATGACCCTACATGTTATGCAGTTGGGTTTAATTTCACTATCTGTCTGAATATCAAACATTTTAGGCATAACATGGAACAGGTATTTTCCATCAAGTATTGATATGTTAAACATTAAGTCCCTACAGAATATGGAGATAAAAATTTAAAAAAAATGAAAAATATTTAAACAATATGAATAAACAAATATTTTACACAGAAATTTAGAAATCTAACCATATATAGCATTGTAGCAGGACTGTCCTCTGACATTTTATTTTCCTTTTCTTGTGTCTTTTTTTCATTTATTACCCATTAAAAATCAAACTTTTACTTGTGAGACAGTATGGTAATAATTGGTGTGTCATGACAAGAAGTATGTATTTAGAAGACCATAATGACAGGTATTCTAAGCATGACCCTTCTATTACACATTGCTATCTTCAGTGCAGATGCTTGGTTCAGAGGTATCAGCATGTATAGTTAGTCAGGGTGAGAATACTACCAATTAACTGCTAGTTTCAAAAACATGCTGATGTTTCTCTGGATCATTGCCTTGCCCATCTTGTGTGTATAAATGTATGGCTTTGTCCTTGTCCTGTTTTCCAGCTTTTCTCCTTGCCCTCTCCTTGTTGTCCAATCCTCAAGTTCTTGCTTTCCTTTTAATTTTGTTTTACCTTTCTATTTGTATTTCCTCTTTTGAGTCCTTATACTAGGGAGACTATATGATCTTTACACATGTAGGTCTGGTTTATTTCACTTATGAGTATATCTTCAAGTGACAACCACTTAAATATAAATGCTTCAAGTTTATCATTCTTTATAGCTGAGTAATATTCCATTGTATAAAAATACCACATCTTTTTCATCCATTCCTCAGGTGATGGGCATCTTGGTTGTTCCCAAGATTTGGCTATCACAAATTGTGCTGCTATAAACATAGGTACACATATATCACTATGTTATGATGATGTTGGTTCCTCCAGGAAAATTCCCAGTAGGGGGATAGCTGCCTTGAATGGGATTTCCAGTCCTAATTTTTAAAGGATTCTCCACACTGATTTCCATAATGGTTGCACCATTCTACATTCCCACCAGCAGTGGAGAAGGGTTCCTTTTTCCCCACAGCCTCTCTAACATTTGTTGTTGGTTGATTTCTTTATGACAGCCATTCTTTCTGCTGTGCAATGGTATCTCAATGTTGTTTTAATTTGCATTTCATGGACAGCTAGTGATGTGGAGCATTTTTTCATATATTTATTCGCTTCTTTAATTTCATCCTCTGAGAAGTGTGTATTCATCTCGGATTCCCATTTCTGGATTGGGTCTTTAAATTTAGGAACCCTGACGTTTTCTAGTTCTTTATAAATTCTGGAGAACAGAGCTTTGTCTGAGTGCTATTAGTTAAGATTTTTTCAAAATTTGTGGGTTTTCTTTTCACTTTGTTGGTAATTTCTTCTGACGTGCAAAAACTTCTCAATAAGAGGTGGTCCCAGTTGTTATTTCTTTCAAGTTTTACCTATGCAATTTGATTTTTGTTCATGAACTCTTTGCCTACCCCTATGTCTTCAAGAGTTTTTTTCTCTTCCAGAAGATTTAATGTTTCTGTTTTAATGTTTAGATCTTTAATCTATTTTGACTTTAGTTTAGTGCATGGTGATAGACCTGTGTCAAGTTTAAGGTTTTGGCATATAGAGAGCCATGTTTTCCAGCACCATTTGTTAAAGAGGCTATCTTTCTTCCAGTAAGCGTGTTTGGCCCCTTTGTTGAAGATCAGGTGGCTGAGTGTGTTTGTAGAGGCCTCTGCATCTTCAAATTTGTTCCATTGATCCTCAGGTCTATTTCGTTGCTGATTTTATCACAGTAGCTTTGTAATATAATTTTGAGTCAGGAATTGAAATACCTCCTGCCTTGTCTTTGTTTGCCGGGATAGCCTTTGCTATTCTAGGTCTTCTCTAGTTTCAAATAAATTTTACGAATGATTTCTCTACGTCTATGAGGTATGTTGGTGGTAGTTTGATAGGGATTGCATTAAATCTGCACAACAATTTTTGGGAGTACGGCCATCTTCATGATGTTGGTTCTTCCTATCCAGGAGCAGAGATTATCTTTCCATTTTCTGAAATCCTCTACAATCTGTTTTTTCAGAGTACTGTAATTTTCCTTGAAAAGATCTTTGACTTCTTTAGTTATGTGAATTCCAAGGTATTTCATTTTCCGTGGTGCTATTGTAAAAGATATTGTTATTCTAATTTCCCTCTCAGTGGGTTTGTTATGTGTGTAGACTTTTGGCTATAGGATACTGTGTATCCTACTATGCTACTGAATTTGTGTATCAATTCTAGCTTCTTGGTGGAGGTTTTTGGGTCTTCCAAGTAAAGTATCATGTCTTCTGCAAATATTGATAATTTACCTTCTTCTTTACCTATGTAAGTCACTTTCTTATACAATCCTCTTCAGTATCTCACTTTCCACAGGAAAACTCTCTGCATTTCTCAATAAGTATAACTGGGTTGGATCCTTTATCTCCACTCAGCCTTCTACCTTTGGTGTCATCATCATTATTTTTAATATCCTGACTTTATAATTTATTGCTTCTTTTCATCTTGTAAAACCTATTGTGATTATCTTCTCTCTTTTCTATCACATCTTAAAATGGCTTAGGTTAAAATTCTCAAATTATGCATTTATCTCCTTCAGTAACAAATTCCTGTGGACTCATCAACTGCTGTTTGTAGCAGTCCCACAGGGAGTTCTTTCTCTGTTTCCATGAGCACAGAGATAGTAGGTTCTCAAGCAATGTACCTAGTAGGAATGCTGAGCCATGAATATGAACATTTCACTAGTGTTTGGTTGCTTTGTGAAACACTGCCATTCAATTCTCCTGCTATCTTATATTCTTGTCAGAATTTCTTAATGTTTATGTCTTTTATGGTTGTAAAAATTGTGTCTTTATAATTTTCATCTTTGTACATTTTCATTAGTTATTTAGTCTTCATTGAAGTTCAGTCTAATGGTTTTTATTGGCCTGAAATTTACTTTTTTTTGTAGATTTGTAAGCTTTGGACACATATATTAGGAACACTAATCTTTTGTCTAATATTTAAAGAAGTCTCTATGCAGATAAAAGTAGTTTTTAAAATTACATTTTGTCCAACAGGGTTCTCAATCTTGTCTTTTGTGATTTGTCTAAGAAATGTTTTATTTACTCATGTCATAAGAATAGCCTTCTATTTAAAAAAAATTTAGGTTTTGATTCTATATTTATACTTTTAAGCAATGTAGAATTAAATGAGAATATCTTTATTTTCTCTATGACATGAATTTCTAATTTTTTAATAGTGAACTGGAAGAACATCATCACTGTCTCAAATTGCTATGTGTCTCCTTTATTTTACTTAATTGTTCTATTTGTCTAGCCAAGTAGAAAGACCACTCACAATCTTAATTTTATTTATAATATTTGAGATATTCTTGATTTAATTTTGGAGTTATAATTTCAGATAAATCATTTGGATATAGATTTTGTTAATTTGGGGAGATTTGATACTACTATGATAGTCTGTTTTCCCATGGTATTCGTATTTATGTATTTCTTGCTTTGTTAAAAACAGTACAGTCCACTCATTTCATTCTACCATCAGGATTCCCTTTTATGACAGACATCATTCTAAAAATTTTGGCATCACTGAAAAAATGAAGCTTACATTCCATCACATAAAATAGTATGTAAATTATTTAAGTAATATTTAAAAAGATGTTAAGTTCTAAAGGAAAATGAAAAACTAGAACATTAGTAGAGGTCAGGATGGCAGAACTCCTGTGGCAAAGACAGCACATTTTTATTTAAATCAGGTATTCAGAGCATATGAGGAAGGATATATGCTCAAGTATTTGAAAGGGTGAAAAAAATTACTATGGTTTAAATACATATATGTCTTAGTTATTTTCTCATTGCTGGGATAGAATACCCAATACCACAGTTGAAAGGCAACAAGGCTTATCTTGGATTACATTTTCACAAGTTTCATCCAAACGTTGGTTGACTTCAGGCAGAAAAAAGCCTGGTGGGAAAGAACTGCTTCTACCACAGCAGCCAGGTAATAGAGAGAGAACAGAGGAGCTAGAAAGGAAGATTGCCTTCTGAGCCATGTCCTCAGTGCTCTACCTCTTCTGGACAGGCCCCATCTTTTAATGACACATTCATATGTTGAGTTCATTAGTGGATAAATCCACTGTGCTCCCCTGATGGGACAGGCTCTCATTGTCCAATCTTTTTCCAGAGTCTCACCTCCAAATACAGGATGCTTTTGAGAAAAATTCCAAATCCAAACAAGAGAAATAACCTCCTACGTCTTGTGTGTTGAAAGCTTGACTGCCAGTGGGGTGCTGCTGAGAAGTGAGAGCTTTGACAACAACACCTGTGAGTAGTTATTTATTCATGGGAGGGGGACACCATTCTCAGCTAAATTTTGTGGCGCTGTGAGTTCTCATACAAACAAGTTGTAAGATAGTGAGCTGCTTTTTGATTTATCTTTCCAGATGACTACTTCCTCTCACGTATGTTCCCACGACAGTGTCTTCTCCTATGGAACCATCACCAGAGCTGAGCCAGGTCAAGTGCAATGCCCTTGATCTTCCAGTACTCTGAGCTACATAAAATGCTTTTCTTTTAGATATTTAATGATAGTAACAGAAAATAGACTAATATAACATTCTAGGAAGCGGCAAACTAGGGCAAATGTTCAATTATAGGTTCCTGCCTGAGGTATTATAGGATAAGAAGTAAGTTGGGAAAAAACAAACATAAGTTAGAGAAATAATGGAGACTGCTCATAAACTTTGCTTTTATCTTGGAAAACCCAAAAAATTTTATAAGATTTGTTATACATAAATCTTATACTCTTTCTGCAATGTATTAAGAATAGAGTAAGGGATATAAAAATGGAAGAAGTTATACCAGCGAGATTTGAAAAATATAGTTGCAAGATAGTGGTAGGTAACATTAAAGAGATGGTAGAAGTAATGATTGAATTCTAGATATGTTTTGAAAGCAGGGCCATCAGAACATCTTATGTGCTATAAATAAAAAAGGAATCAAATAGGCAGTAGAATTTTGGGCCCAAATGAAATTGTTATTTATTAAATTGTGTAGGGTTGGAGGTGAGATCAAATATTAGCTTTTGATTTACTGGTCTTTTGATAAAGGCCAGAGATTTTTGTGGGTATATTTGGCAAGAAAGTTTATGTATAAATCTGTATATCAAGAGTGAGAGGGTTAGTCTGGAGAAATTGAGGTTGTTGTCATATTGATAATATTTAAACAATGAGAATGTATTAATGAAGGTAGTGAATGTGTAGAGGAAAGAAAGCAAAAGATGCTGGTGAAAAGAATGAACTAGCAGGGCCAGCCAAACAGCTCACAGAGTAAAACAGCTGCAAGCAGGCGCAGGGGCAGGGTTTCTACCCCAGGGGCCTACCATGCCAGCCCTGTCTCCGGGGTGTGCTAAGACAGCAATAGAAACTGTGCTTGGTGCTGTGCCTGTAATTCCATTTCTTAGGAGGCTGCAAACAAGTGGATTAATATGAGTCTGATCTAGTAGTGAGACCCTGAACACCCTGTAGATCTTCTCTAAAATACAAAAAAAAAAAAAAAAAGAATGAACTAGCAAAAGATACAAAGAAGGAACAAGCAGTCTGCATAAAGAAAACAAATATTAATGAAGAAAAAGTGGTCATTTGCATTAAATTAATCATTAAGTCAATTAAAATGAGTGCAGAAATCTAGCCTTTGGATGGGGCCCAGAGATTAGTCAGCTTTGAAAAAAACATATACATAGATTGGTGGTAGAGAATATATGTATGGAATATGTTTAAGAGATTTGTAGGAAGACATGGAGTACATCAAACCAGAGTTTTATTGCAAAACAGAGATGCCTGGTGGTTGACTAGAAAATTGGCCAAGTTTAAAAAAAAAATGGCATAATAGAGACCAGGAGCAAAATACAGCCTCTTTGGGTCCTGGTAACAAGACCCCAGAAAAGGATCAACTTAATGAAGAGGGAAAAATAAAGAAGTATATCTTAGAGAACCGGTAGGAAGTTAGTAAGAAAACTAGAATTACAAAGAAGCTTGAGAAATGGAGCATGACACAAAAGAAAAGAATGAAGTCTGGCTCACCCTTGCTCCCAGGGAGGTTCTTCTCTCTGCTGATGCCAGGTAAGACGGGTGGTTTCCGGTGGAAACAATGCACTGGGACCCAATAAAATCATCCCCAACTGCTGTGAATTGCAAAAACAGTGTGAGGTTTTACTCTAAAATGACTCCTTCTGCCAGGGGGAGTTTGGAGAAGGAATTCAGTTCAGTATCAATTGTGTCTGAGAGCATAAATCAGGAATGATACTGGGAAGGGGTTAAACAGTTAAAATTGAGCCAAAGAACAACTACAAAACAACTATACTTTATAGAGTTTTTGGTGTTAGCACTCTAACAGTGAATGAGTGGAAAATGGCCACAAGAGATAGTCACAGAGAGGGCCCACATGAAATATAGATCAGCTGAGCCCTCAGCTCAGGAAGGGCATTGGGGTCCCCTCCTCGACCATGGTCAGAATCTAGGTAAGTGATGTGTGGGTTTTAGGGGGACAGGGTCTGAAAATTACATAGGTAACCTCCAAATGATGCAGGGACAAAAATGATCTCCCAACCTAAAAGGTATCTGGGATGGGTTTGTGTTCTCTAAAACTGAAGAATTAATTTTAGGAATAGTAGAATATATTTATTGGGGGAAAGAAAGTTCCTACCCAAGAGAGGGACAGAAGGGGGGCCCTAGCAGGTTGTCCCCAGGAAGCTGTCTCTTCATCAACTTTTATAGGGGAAAACCATGTAGTGATGTGGGTCTAAAGTGTTGGGGAAGACCTGGGAACTTGCTTAGGTGGGCATGAGGTGGAACAAAACTATAGTCAACCAATGAGAATACAAGCACCATTGCTCAGGTAAAATTGATTAAATCCAGTACCAAATGAAGAATCTAATCATGTAGCAAGTGGGCATGAATACAGAACAGGGTCTCCTCCTGACTAATTTGGGCTTTCACGGTGATTGGCACTTATTTAGAATATCAATCCCTGATGCCCATCCCTAAGGGAAGTATGCAGCTGTCTTTGTTTCCTCTTTTGTCTTCAGGTGAGGCCCATATGGGAGTGTCTGTCTCTTCTAAGTTGCAAAGTCACCTTCTCTTCCATCTTATCTCCTTGAAAGCCTGTCCTTGTCTGACTGCCTATAATATTTCTATCTAATTCAGCTGCCTACAACAAAAGGACTAGCATTAAGGTCAGTGGTCTACTTGAACCCTCACATATTACATGTATTCAGCAGAGAATGAAGGGTCCATTTCATTTCCCCATCTACTCATGAGAAAAAAGATGTAACTCTGCTTGGACAAGTGCCAGAGCCTCCAGTATATGAATATAGGGGTCTCTGGAGCTGGGGACACCTCATAAATACACAGGCTGCATGTGAGTTGGTGTGTGCATAGGAACTTAGAAATTGGAGCCATCAGAGTGACTATTGCATTATAGAAAAAAAAATCTATAACCAACCATGCCCAATGGGAATGTCAGGGCAGGATCCAGCACTCATTCCAAAAAAAAATTGTGAATGTGGAAAAACAATAGGTCATTTTTGTTCTTTCTTCATAGGTTTTTTTTGGACTTTGTTTTCTTTCTCTATTTTTCCTTTTCTTTCTGTAAGTTTTTGATTTGCCCTGTTCCCCCCCCCCCTTTTTTTTATCTTTTCTGTTACTTGTATCAAATTCTATTTGTTTTCATTTATTTCATAAAAAGATCGTTTTTCTCACATTTCTCTCCACCTTTTAATCTCTTCTTGATTTTTTCACCTTATATTTCTTTTATTTTTCCATGCCACAGTCACTCTAGGTCTACTAGTATTCCTCTTAAGCTTTATTCATATTTAGTTAAAGCTATGTTGTTACTGTTAAATTCTTTTCTATTGTTAATCATGGCACAGTTGTTGCAATTGTTGTATGTCAATATTAGGTTTGTTTTTGTGTCTAAACTATAATTATAATTTTCTTTTATGGTTAAGGATAGGACTATTGTAGCTTCTACTTGTTCTTATGATATGGAAATATCCAGTCTGTCTTTGACTCTACTATTAGTGCCAATTTTGTTGTTATTGCTAGGATGGTCATGGCTTCAATTTTCATGGTGGTTATTAATCAGGTTTTGCTGCATACCAATATGTAGTTTGTTTTTGTGTCACTGAAAATACTGTGGTTCATTTCTGCAGAACTGGGAGCTAGGCTAATTCCACTGCACATTACCCTCCTAAATTAACAAAAGTTGTTGGATCTTGGAAAAGAAACAAAAGCCTGTTGCTAGACATGCCCAGAGAAAACACTGAAAAGCAGTCATTAAAGAAAAATCTAGTCTACAAGTGTCTTCCCACTATAATTGACCTGAAGATCTCTACACAAGGAAAGATGAAATACAAACATGAGAAGACAAGGCAAGAAAATACTTTCAAATCTACCAACTCCCCTAAAGCTGACTGATGGAGGATCAAAAGAGAGGAAGTAAAAAGGTAAAAAATTGAATTACACAGAATGGAACAAGAAGAGAGAAAAACAGATCAATAAGATTCTCAGCAAGCTCAAAGAAGATATAACTAAAAGATATTAGACATAATAAACAAAATAATCAGTGAGCATACTGAGGACACTAATAAAAAGTGAGCTGAGGGACATGAAAGACCATTTACCAAAGAATTATCCAGGAGATAAAATGTTCTACCAAAAGTGTGGGCAGCAGGGTGACCAATGTGGAGACAGAGTGTGACAACTAGAAGATAGGACTCATGAAAAAACTACCTACTCTTGAATATCCTAACAACAAGAAGACAGGTAAAACAGCTGCTAGATGATACAAATATGAATTACCTATGGTTTGCTGGAATTAGTGAAAAATCAGAAGACAGCACAATGGCATACATAAAACACTGTTTTCAGAAATAAAAGTAGAAAAATTTCCAAAGATAGAAAAGGAAATTGGACGAGATAAATGAGGCATAGGGATCCTCAAAAAGCTGTGATCAGAACTTGTCATACTAAAGGTAGTATCATCTTTGCTACAGCAGATTAGTATGGATTTGGGTTTGTCCAGTGATTGGAAAACTACTTTTTTAATCTTTTTTTGTTGTTGTTGTTCTGAATGCCTTCAGGGCAGATTTGGCTGGCTGGAGAGTTGTGGGGATCAAACTACAGCAACCTGAGGCTGACAGCTTTGTGGAAGCAGCCACTTAAAGAACTGAGCTAGGGCCAGGCCCCCTATTTTTTAAATCTTATCTTTATTAGCAAATAGTGTCTGAAAAAGTTTTATTTATTTATTTATTTATTTATTTATTTATTTATTTATTTTCAGAACTGGGCATTGAACTCAGGCTCTTGTGCTTGCCAGAATTTTTTTTTTTTTCTCCAAATGCCTTCAGGGCAGGTTTGACTGGCTTGAGTTGCAGGGATTGAACCACAGCAAACTGAGCCTGACTGCTTTTTTGAAGCAGCCACTTAAAGAACTGAGCTAAGGTGCAGTTTCTACCCCTGAAAAAGTTTATCTGCATGGAAAATATGGTGACATATTTAGTTTCTCATTTGGCTCCTCTGGACATCTCACAGAACATAATTTTTATTCATTAAAGATATGACAACATGCTACTAGAGTAAGAAATAGGTGGTATTGTGGAAGGATTTGTAAGTAGTATGCGCCTCACAGAGTAGAAAACAAAGTCTGTAAACATCCTGGGACTTACCCAACATTAAATTTTTAGGCCCTTGGTGGTCAAAGTATGTATCATATTCCTCTAGTGTAAAAGACAAATTCTTATGTTCTGCATTGGCCACCACTAAAAATAGAAATGAAGAATGGTGTCTGGTTGTTGTCTTTTGTTACAGGAAGCTACTCACTATGCCTACGCTCTTGATGTGGTTCAGGTGACATAATAGTGAGGATTTGCTTCAACACTAAAAGCAGCTGATGGGGCAGACAAGAGCATTTTTCACTATGTTAGTAGTTCTTATCCAAGACCAAAGGTTATCTTTCCGTATTTTGATATCCTCTTCCATCTCCTTTTTATGTAGTACTGTAGGTTTCAAGGTAAAGATCTTCCTTTGTTAGATTGATTCCTATGTATTTTCTTTCTTTCTTTCTTTCTTTCTTTCTTTCTTTCTTTCTTTCTTTCTTTCTTTCTTTCTTTCTTTCTTTCTCTCTCTCTCTCTCTCTCTC
>NW_004524585.1:8512116-8517258 GCF_000260255.1 Octodon degus | reverse complement strand
CTCTCTCCCTTTCTCTTTCTTTCTTTCTTTCTTTCTTTCTTTCTTTCTTTCTTTCTTTCTTTCTTTCTTTCTTTCTTTCTTTCTGACACTGTTGTGCAAGATATTGTTTCCCTAAATTCACTCCTGGTGAGTTTGTTTTTGTGTATAGGAATGCTATTGATTTTTGAGTGCTGACTTTATATCCAGTTATGCTTCTGGATTATCCAATTTCCAATTTTCCAATATCTGCAGAATTTTAATTTTATTTGGTTATTAAATTTAGAAATCTTTTGGTGTTTTTGGGATCTTCTATGTAAAGTGTCTCGCTATCTGCAAATAACGATAATTTAACCTCTTCCTTTACTTTCCTAATTCATTTTTTTTCTTTTTCTTGTCTAATTGCTCTGGCTAATGTTTCCAGAACAATGCTGAAGAGGAATGATTATAGTGGACATCCTTGTCTTGCTCCTGACCTTAGAGTGAATGCTTTTAAGTTTTGTTCATTTAGTATAATGTTTGTTGGATGTTGGTTTCTCATAGATGGCTTTTGAGATACAGATCATATATTATAACTTTCTGAAATAGAAAACAAGTTATTTTTCATGAGCGGGCATTGGATTTTGCTAAATGCTTTTTGTGCATCTATTGAGATGATCACATTTTTTTTTATCTTTGGCTCTGTTAATACTATGTAGCGTATTTATTAATTTGCCTATGTTGAACCACTCTTCCTGAAATAGGAATGGAATATTAGGTAGATTGTCCAGTAGTTATTTTGTTTGGACCCTTCTCTGGTTTTGATATTGGAGTAATGCCTGCTTCCAAGAATGACTTTGGGAGCATTTCTTTCCCAAGAGTTTGAGAAGTAGGTCATTATGTCTTCTCTAAATTTCTTGTAGAATTCTGCAATAAATCCACTGGGGCCTGGGCTTTTCTTTGTTGGTACGTTTTTAATTACATCTTCAAATTCATGTACTGATACTGGTTTATTCAGAATTTTTATAGCACAAATTTTATACCTTGATTAAGCTTTGATAATTTCTGTGTACCCAAGGATCTGTCCATTTTTTTCTGTTTTTCATCTTATTAGAATCAAGATTCTTGAAGTAGGTATAGCTGATCTTCTAAATTTCTGTAGGAGCTATTGTGATTTTATCCTTTTCATTCCTAAAGGCATGGATTAGAGTCATTTCTTTCCTATTTTTTATAATGTTGACTAAGGGTTTGTCAGTTTTATTTAATCTTTCAAAGAACTAACTCTTTGATTCATTGATTTTTTTGGTATTATTTTCTTTATTCTCAATTGCTTGCATAAATTATAAAGATCTGCTCTGATATTTGTAATTTCCTCCTTCATACAATCTCCAGGTTTGAATTCTCTTTTTTCCCTACAAGCTTGAGGTTCAATATTAGGTTGTTTATCTGAGCTCTCTGTGTCTTTCTAATATGGTAGTTCACTGCTATAAATTTCCTGTGTAGATCTGATTTCATTACATTCCATGAGTTCTGGTATGTTGCATTGGCAAAGTAAAATTGGAATGTGAAACAGAGAAAAACAAAACAAAAGGGGTTGATTGTTGATTGTTGATTGGGTGCTCAATTTGTAGCTATTGTATTCATGAGCATGCTTGAAAGTATTAAGGTATGTTTTGGATTTAAGATTAGGCATGAGTTTGTTCTAGGCTTTCTACTAGGAAATCAGTACAGATTAAAATATCTTTCTAGGGCTGGGGAGATAGCTCAGTAGAAAAAGCACTTGCCTGGCAAGCACAGGGGCCTGAGTTCAATTCCTGGTTTCACAAAACAAAGAAGAAAGAAGAGAAAAAACAAAACAATTTTCTATTAGATAATATATCCGGGATATTTAAAGTATGTATAGTATGTCTGACAGCTAAATATAACCGACAAAAGTCAGATACAAATTATAAAAAGTAGGATACTTAGATCTTCTTAGATGAGAATAGAAATGTACAACTGCCTATGTAGATAATTCTGTAATCCCTCTAAGATAAAATAAGAGCTGCATAATCAACTGTTAATATCTATAATTAAATGTCTTTCACCACACCACAGTCTTTTTTCTTAGGGATGTGCATAAAGGGCTTTACTGTACTATTCCTAATGCAAGTCAAAAGAAAGTAGGCCTTCATAATCATTACTTACTTGGGGCCCTGGAGTACTACTGTAAAATAGCTCTTGCCACTTGTAGACTCAGAGTCCCTCATATTGCTGGCTAGAAAGAGGATTTGTGGGACATATTTGTGAGAACTGCCTGAATGATGCTGGTGCCTGAAATTGTACTACTATGTTTCTATTTTATTTATCTGGCTCTTAGTATCTGCCATTAACTCTGGATCAACACTTTCAGAGTTCAGAAATAAACAAGATACATAAATCTTGCTGACTTGAATTTTTGCATTATTGTTGTCCATTAGTCCACCCAGAGTTTGCATTCTGTATTTTTATGGAAGTGTCTACAGGGTGTTCAGGGTCTCACTATTAGATTGGACTCATAGTGATTCTCTTGTTTATAGCCTCCCATGTGCTGGGATTACAGGTGTGTGCCACCATGTGCAGTCTCAGTCAACCTTTCAGTATGCCCTGGGGGCGGGGCCTGCATGGAAGGCCTGGGGATTGAACCCCTGGCCCCTGCACCTGCTTGCAGGTGCTTTAATTTGCTGAGCTATTTAAAAGTTGAGATTTTTTTTCCCACAGGCTGCCTTAAGTGCGGGTGTGGTGTGTCATGTGGAGCTGGGGATTGTACTGCGGTCCTGCAAACCTGCCTGAGTTTGGCCAGGCAAGCACTTAAACAACTGAGATAACCGGTAAGCCCCTGCTGTCTTGAAATTTTAAAACCATTATGAATAAAAATAAAAAGATCACACAGATTAGAAAGGGTAGTTACCTGCATCAGGGGTTCCAGGCTGGAGATTAGGAATATATTTGTTTCCCCAGAGTGCATGATGTTTCTGATGTCATGCATTATTGAATCCTACCTTGGGATTTACTTACCTAGCACTTATGAAAGATTGTTTGTAAGCAAGTCCTTGTGAAAAGAAGTCATGAAGAGAAACATGGAAAAGCATTTATGTTACCATTTAAAAAAATTTTTTTTAATTAAAAATCTGAATGAAAGGCTAGGTCTAGCTTGAAGGTGAAACTCTGGGTGGACTAATGGACACCAATAATGCAAGCCTCAGTCAGCAGCTGGGCTTGCTTGGGAGCAAATGACCTCCTTGGGAGTCCTTGCTGGGCCTCTGCTAGCAGTCCCCTTTCCTCTGTGGTAGCAAAATGGCCTGCCAACCTCTATTCCCTCCTGTGTTCAAGATCTTCAGGAAATTTATTGAAACAATATGTATTTTTTTATGATGGGTCAAACCCCTGAGAAATACCTCTTGTGCATTGTAAGTGGTAAGTGCCCCAAGGAAGCCATCATCAAGATATTATTTGTTGATGCCACCTTTTCTACTTCTTCGCCTTGAATGAGTCTTGCCTTTTCTGTGCACAAACATTCTGCTATCTACCTTCTGCAGGATGTTTGGTATGAGGGTTGCTAGAGGCCTGGAGGTATATAGCTCATTTTAGCTCCTAAGGAGTTATACTGATTTGATTTGGTATGGAAAAACAAAACAAAACAATTTTATATAATTTTAAGATAGCCTTCAAATAAAAATTATTACCTATTCATACTTTTTGGTAAGGACTTAAAAAATGATCTTACTCTTATTAGAGCTGCATGTTTTGTTCAAAACAAACCCACATACATTTAAAATTTATAGCAAGTTAAAAAAATAACCTCTGTTTGTTTTTAGTATCAAGGCTGTGGTCAGAAACACTTGTCATAATAACAAACAATCTCATAATTAGAACAACTTCAGGGAATTTGGGTCAGTGTATCACTCAGTACACATTTAAAATTTGTCATGGTGATAGCCTGGGGAAAATTTGGCTTTTTGGCTTCTACTAGTTTAAATCATTGAGATCAAGTTGTGTTCAATCCAGAGTTCAAGTGAAGGAACAATAAAACAAATGGCTCAAAATGGGTTTTGATTGCCTTGGAAGGCAAGCTTTTTCCTTCATTCTAAAAGTAACGATTTCAGGATTGTGATCAAACAAAAAGATAGAGTTTTTTAAATAGTCCGTCAAAACATTTAATAGTGATAAATTATAGTGATAAATATTTACTTTGTGCCAGGGACTCGCTAAGCATTTCCTGTATTACACTACCATGTAGATGATTCGTTTTGTAATGAGAAGAATTGAGCCTTAGATATGTTAAGTACCCCTCACAAGATCATATATTTAAATAAGAGATAGAGCTAGAAATAAAACCTAGCTGCCTTTGCAACATGCATTAGTTAGATTTCCTGTTGCTGCTACAAAAGACTCAACACATGCAGCTTAAACTCACAGCTTCAGCAGGTACAGTCCCTGGTGACTGCTGCAGCATGATGCAATTAGTGGCAGAAGTCACGGCAGAGGAAATCCACTCACTTCTTGGTAGCTGGGAAGAGCCAGGAGAAGAAGACAGCCTTCCCCACACAGACCCACTGACCCACCCCTTTCAAATTGCTCTCTTCTCTGAACCTGAGACTGTTAGGGGACATTTTAGATCTCATCCATCACAGAATAACTTCTTTGCAGGGTTAGTTTCCTATCATATCCACAGCCATCCAATTGCCCTAGGAACTAGAAATAACTTCTGAAAGATGGAACCATAAATAAATGTGTGTTGTTTCAGTAAGGCAGAAGAAAGATTAAAATAAAGAAATGGACATTAAATTTTATGATTTTAAAACATGTACTACTGACATTAGAGAGATCAGGATGTAAGAACAGTGTTCTTGGAAGTAAGAAGAGGAGGGAAAAAATATGGTAGCTGAATATGATCTGTTTTCTATCAGTTGTTTACAATGCTATAAATGAACGCATCCTAAGGAAGCAACAGGTTTGCCATGTTGGGAAAACAACAGCATGGCTGGAAGAAACCTGAGGGTGAGTGAGTAGCACAAGATGAAGCTCAAGAGGTAAAGGAAATTTCACATGAGAGATTTGTGAACAGCAGTAAAAGGGCTGTGTGTATCCTAAGACCTCTCTATGAGCAAGGAAGGGTGATTATTTGGCACATATTTATTTATTTATTTATTTATTTATTTATTTCAT
>NW_004524585.1:8505994-8511699 GCF_000260255.1 Octodon degus | reverse complement strand
CTCAGGATTTATCCTGAGATCCTATACCTCCGATTATAGAACCTTTGTCAGTGTCAGCCATGTGGATGAGTCACAGCCATTGCTTGGCCAATGTGGCACATATTTAAAAAACAAATTATCATGCGTTTTAACTGAGCAATGAATAATAGAGGGAACAGAGAGGAAGAAGAGAGACTTGAGGAGAGGTTGTTACATCTATATGTGATGACTGGCTCGGCTTAAGAGATGGTAGTAGAAATGGGAGCAGGATTATTCTGGGAACAAACCCAAGATGACATTAGAGAAAGATAAGAATCAAGGATGACTCCTTGAGCTGACATTAGAGGGGTGGTGGGGATACTTTGTTGAGATAAGAAGGATTATGCTAAGAAGAAGTTCAAGAGAAAAATCAGGGCTGGTGAGATAGCTCAGCAGACTAACTGCCTGCTTAGGCAAGAGGGAGAACCAGGAGTTCAATCTGGTGCTGAGCTGGCCCCACCCTTGGGCGTGCTGAGCTTCAGGACTGAGTACAGGCGTAGTGATGCATGCCTGTAATCCCACTCTGGGGAGGCTGAAAACAGGAGGACCACTAGGAGCCTGAGCTGCTGAGCTACCTAGTGAGACCCTGTACCAAATGGGGGGGGGGAGAGAGAGAGAGAGAGAGAGAGAGAGAGAGAGAGAGAGATCAAATTGATATGTTGGATATTGTATGATTTTTTTTTAAATGCACATATTATGCATTCAAAATATGAAAGTTGGTTTCCAGGTCTCAGTGAAGAAAATAAAAAAAAAAAAACAGTGTGAGTTGGGTGAGGGAGTGGAGGATGGAGTCAGAGAAGGCCAGACCTGCGTGAGATGCGTGAGAGAGGAGACAGAGACACTTTCACGGGGAAGTAAATCCTAGCCCAGTGCTGGACACAGGCTTGAGCAGAAGGTTTCTCAACTATATCAATTAGCTACTGCACTTTGGATGCAGCTATTGCTTGGGATGGAAACTAGCCTGAGAAACAGTGACAGCGAACTGTCTGCTTCATAGACAGCCACGTCTTTGAGCTCAGCGATCGTCACTGAGGATCAGACAGCTCAGCTGCTGTCTTGCTTTCCTGGATTCATCATCTGGTCCTCATTTTTCCTCCTAACTAAAGCTCCTTCTCTTGCCTCTGTGTGGCCTGTGCTTCGTAGGAAAGCTTTCTTATGTGATTCTGGGGTGGTTTCCCTTTCCTTTGATCTCATCGTGTTTCTTCAGATTCTCCTGATAATGAGTCTTTTTTATTTCTTTATTTTATTTTCTGTCAGGATCCTCCCTGTGGTTGTACATTTCCTTTTGTGAAATCTTACCATTTTTAACATTTTTATTGGTACATTGGAGATATGCATAATGATAATATTCATTATGTAGGATTTGTACCTGTACTTGACACATCCTGCTTCTCTCTATTACACCCATCCCTTGCCCCTCTCTTTAGCTCCTTCCTCCCTTCTTACTTACACTATCTGAAGAAATTATTCTAATAAAGTTGTTTATAAAATGATTCTATTGTTTTCATTATACAAATTATCTTAGCAGAACTAAAAACATTTTGTTACTGATTTTTTCTTCCCATTATACACATAAGGGGTGGCATCAGCTACAAATGAATCCAGAATTTTCTATTTGGACTGTTCTCAAAGAAACACATCATTCAAAGCTGTGTCAATAGGAAATTAAAGCTTCCACATGAATAGGTATTCAAAATGTAAATAACAGCTCCCTACAGCATTTCGGAAACCCCAAAGAAAAATCTGCACCACCAAAGGAAAAAATAGCTTACGAAGAAGACAGCAGGACAAATGAGGACAGCCAGTCTTTTCTCAGCTTATTTTTGTTGGACTCATCTTGAGTTTTGTAAACCAAACTCCAGTTAGATCTTGAGGGAAGAAAATCTAACTGACACAATTCTCTGAGTCAACCTTCACACAAAACGGTTTAGAACATCAAGGCAGCATTAGCAGCTTTTTAGCCTCATGTTCAGCTTAATCAATTTAAACGGGTAAGTACTGTAAATAAATTTATAAATACCATTGAGTAAAGATGAGGAAAATAAAACTTCCCATGTTCTTTGTTACTAAAGCCAAAGCAACAAACACAGGATCTATTCTCTTTCAAGTAACACCTAAAAGAAAATCAAGTATAAAATTATAATTTATATTTTTCTTTACCAAATGTACATAATGTCTTTCTAGCGAATTTATTTTAAAATCCTGTGTGTTACACATTGAACATGCTATAGAATATTTTAAAGCAGATTCTGCTCTGTAGAATCTCCTTCCAGTGTAAAATATAAAATATCATCTTTCTCTTTAATGTCACAATCTTTATGCATCCTCAATAGTAATACACTAATTCCAGCCATAATTAAATGGTCAGAAAACAAAAGGACGGAGTTCCTTTGGAGACTGAAATTGTTCCTTGTGGGTAAGAATGTCTAAGGTTTTAGTCCTTATAAATTTTCCAATGGGCTTCCAATGTTTGACAATTCATGCATTTCTTACCTGCCACAATGCAGAGTCTGTACTTCACACATTAGCACAAAGATGTTGCTTCCTAGCCAAAAAATTGGAGATAATATGAAACTTAGGAGAGACTGTGAAGCTAACTTGAGTGTCCACATATATCGATAGAGTATTTAAATAATCTTCATGATATTCCTAGGTCCATGACTACCCAGGTAGGCACAAACTCACAATAAAAATTTTACTGTGAAATATAAACAATGAAAGAGCAACTCAGTTCTTCATAAGAGACCATTTAAACTTTTATGTAGTTTCATTACAGAATATTTTGTGTGACTTTCAAAAAGAAAACATTTCTTCTGTTTGAGAAGAAATGAAATTACCCATTTAAAATTAGTGTATTTCGACACATTACTTTGACTGAAGACCTTTCCAAAGAATCCTTATTGTGTAATAAAAGTCCAAAATATAGTAAGTGAATTAAGAAGTAGTAGAATCCTAGTCCACTCATTAAGTAAATAATTACAATGGTTTGGTACTTTTTTCGTTTCACAGAGAATGCCCTTGGTGAATGGAAATAAAGAAAACTTTGTAGACAAAAGAAAAATGAAGCCTTAAGTAGATCTTAGACTCCTAAAGGAATTTCAGTGTTTATTTCTTTCTTTTTTTCTTTTCCTTTGAAATTATTTCTTTCAACTCTCTTTTTTTTATTCTTAAATAAATATTAGGGCTGGATTTTTTATGCAAAGCGATAATTATAAGCACATTAACATTTCTACCAGACAGCAAAGATAGTGCTTGCCTGTTAGCCCCAAACAGAATGCAGCCTGGCGCGGAGTCCTGGGCTGCTGCGGTGAGTCACTGGTGCGCTCCTGTCCAGTAAGGGGAATAACTTTCTCTCTGATGTGAACTTTCATTTACGACAGCCCTGTGGTGCTGCGAACTCCATGGTATGCTTTTATTTTGGAGTGTCCTGCTTCCAGATCTCAAAACCAAAGCAAAGGCGTGGTCAACACCAAGACTTAAATACAGTAAAACAGAATAAAATTCCCTTACTAGCATTTATCCTAAACTGCCTTGTCCAGATGGCTTCTTACAGGGGAAAGGAAAAGAGTAGATACTCACACTCTGCTTCCTTTCATGCTGGCGGGCTGTGATTATTGTTAATGACCCACAGCTGTACTAGCTCCCTGCCACCTCTCCCCTCTGCTCACCCCCACCTCTGCTTCCTCTTATTTAAGATTTTCTCCAGTCAGCCTGCACAGAAGGAGGGAGGTGGGACTAAGTTTTTATGATGGAGCCACCATCAGGACTCACCCTGAATCTAGCTTCTCCTGCAACCTGAATATAGCTGTGGGTTCTTACCCCAAAGCTACAGCTTTGCAAAACCAGGGACGCCTGAAGATTTTATGCTTCTGAATGTTTGATACACATTTGTGAACTGATTCAGAAAAGGAGTTTAAAGAGTATTATTACTTTCAATAGATCATTAGTTCCATTTGTGACTAAAGTATGTGGATTTTACATTTAGTGCTGTAAAGTGCATTATTCAGCTTGGGTCAAAAGAAGGATGAGGAGATGCAGAGAACGTTTGCTGTAAATATTTTTAGGGTGCATGCCTGTGCTTACTGCCCTCTCTGCCTTTGTCACTTCAGTTGCTTTTTACAAGCTGGGCCAGGAAAGGCCTCTGTTGAGTGAGCGTTGGGTACATGAGAGAGTTGAAACATCTTTGTGCTATTGTCCGGTCTGTACTTATATCATAAAATATAATGAGGCTTTCCAACCTCCCCCTGTCCCAAGTGACATGCTCACTGCCCACGCTGAAACTGTACATCCCCAGGTGAGACCCCACGGCTGCTGCTGGTGGGGTTTGAGATCATTATATTGTCATTAATATTGATGTTCCTGATGCTTGATTCAGCCCTTATTGACAGTATGAATACCAGTGCTATCACTAAATAGGTTACTAAGTTTGACATTCCATTTATTATTAATATTAATCCCTAAAGTATTTTTTTGTCATGGTTCTTGGAGTCTCTGATATATCCTCTCTCATTCCTTGATGTCCCTTGTTTAAGGATATTGTTGCTCATGGTTTGTATTATATTTTAACACCACAAAAGAGGAGAGTAAAATAAGCACCAGAGCACTGCCCCTGCTTGCACATTAGCCATTGCTCTGCTTACTGTTGTTTCCTGTAGCTTTGCTTTTTTTATATACAAGTAGCTCCCACTCAAGCTATCATTCTAATGAAGCATTTTGAACTACAAAAAATGTATTTTTAGAAAATTCATCAATTTTCTTCTTCTATACCCTTTTTAATCCCTTGTATTCTATGAAGCTGATCTCCTTTATCTGAAATGAAATAAGATCAATGCCAGCATATCTAAATCCTAGTTATTCATCAGTTAAATATCAAGTTCAGCTGCCTTACTCCTCTTACAGGAGTAATGTGTACATACACTATTGTAGTCTCCATTGGGTGTTTGCACCATGTGTCTTACTAGACATTGCTACATGTAAGTTTTGGGTAATATATCCTAATTTGTCTGTCTGTCTGTCTGTCTGTCTGTCTGTCTACCTATCTTAAATAGATGCATAGGTAGGTAGACCATCTCTTTAAAATCAGACATGTTATTCAAAGATACATCAGTCTTCCTTATTTGCTGTTTTGCTTTCTTTGGTTTTGTTTGCACACTGTCCACCTTGTTTTGAAAACAACATAGAAACCCATTAGCTTTCCAATTGCTGTGACACAATATCTGATACCTGCAACATAAAGAAATGTGGAGGCTCATTTTGGCTCACAGTTTTAGAAGGATGAATCTGTGGTTGGCTGTCTCCAAGGTGGAAACATGCAACAGAAGGCCTCGTGGAGCAAAGCTCTTCAGGTCGTGCAGCCAGGAAGCATGGCAGGGGAAGAGTGCCAGCATGGGTTACCTCCCAAGGGATTCCCAGTGACCCACATGCAGCTGGGTGCTGCTTCCCACAGCACAGTCCACTGTGGAAGACAGTGGATTAACTCACTGTTAAACATAGCATCCACCCCACGATCCAGTCACTTCTCCAGGAGTCTCCTAGTTCGGTCAGGTTGATAATTAAGATTACCTGGCGCAGTAAATTTTTTAGAATGAGAGATCGCATCTCATAACTTTACTAGAATATGTTGCTATATTTTATGACTAGTTACTGGCATTAATCTCTTGCTTTGCCTAGTTCATAAGTTATATATA
>NW_004524585.1:8491267-8505894 GCF_000260255.1 Octodon degus | reverse complement strand
TATAAATTTCTGTACTATCTGTTATTTTATGCTTTCAAATTAGTCTCTGTAGCTAATAGGGAGTAGTGTGCATGTATTTACATATATATGAAGAAAAGAAATATTTTATTAACACAAAAAATAATGTTAACACACATTTCATGAAGATTTTTCATCTATTAATCGTCTTCCATCTAGAAAGCAAAACCCTCAGTCTGCCCATTATGCTCCTTCAGCTTTGATTGTATTTTTTCTCTATGGATCTACATTTTTGAAAGAATTATCTATTGTCTCTGCCTTCATTTCTTTCACTTCTACTCAGTTTTCAATTCATTTTAATTTGTCTTGTGGTGCTTCTTCCAAGGTCAACAAAATTTCCTTTTCCCCAAATCCTGGGAGCAATTTTCATTGCTTATCGTTTTTGGCATTGTACCACTTTCAATACTATTGATACACTTCCTTCTGGAAACACTCCTTCTTTGAATCCCATGAGTATGCATGTGAGTGTATGTGTGTGGTGGTGGAGGGTATGCTGTCATGCCTATTACCCTATTTCCCCAAGTTCTTTTCAGGCTTCGATTTCTTTTCCACTTTTCCTAATTTATTTCTCCTTACATATATGTTTCCTTGGGTATTTACTGCAAATATTAGTAGAAAAAGCAAAATTTAATGAATACTTATTTAAGCAACGGTCTCGAAACTCTTTTTCATGTATTGAGTCATTCGATTGTCATAGCAACACTATGGATAGGTACTATTGTCACTATGAATTCTTTAATGTGTAAAAGAGAATAGTGTAAGAAAGAAATACAGGGAAGGCTACAGTACCTATAGTGGGTAGAACTGGGCTGTGAAGCAGGTAGTGTGAGTTCATAATCCACATACTTAACCACTGTGCTTCCCTGTCCTGCCTCCTCTCACTTACTCCTTAGGTGATCTTGCCTCTTACATAAAAGTAGAGCCTACCTGCAAGCTAGCTCAGGAGTTGGGTGTTTGATCCCAGGCCTGCCATGCCGAGTCCTGCCCCTGGGATGCACTGAGACAGCGATTAAGACTGGGCGTAGTGGCGCGGGCCTGTAATCCCAGCACTTAGGAGGCTGTAAACAGACAGATCACTACGAGTCCAGTCTATACAGTGAGACCTTGAACACCCAGTAGACCCTTCCCTAAACATACAGAAACAATAAATAAATAGAGTGGAGCCTGTTTATATTACTTTAAAATATTTGTTCAGCTCATATACAGTGCTAGGAACTGTATTCAATGTTGAAAACATGAATATGAGCAAAGTATGTTTTCTTTCCTGTCTGGACTCAGCAGAATCTTGTCACTATGGAGAGGCATTGATGGTATTAATAGCTATCAGTCATTTTAAGTATTCTATTCATGTATTATAAAGTTACATGCCTCTCAGCATTATTTCTTCTGATTACTTGTCACACAATTCCTGAATTTTCTTGGAATGTAATTACATTTATGGTACCCTCCATCATGTCAAAGACTCTCATCGATACTACTGTTAACAACCCTACCTTTTCAGATCATTTTTTTTTGAAGAAAATACAACTTCTGTAGAAGTTTTATTTTAGTAGCCAATGTGAAAGTTTCTTTTTTGACAAGTTCAGTATTGTTAATGTTGTTATTCGCCCAACTTTTGTCACATGTAGTGGTTCAAAAGTCTCCATAAAATGGAGACTTGCCACATGGCGAGTGGCATGAAGAGAGGTTCCACTCTTACAAAATACACAAAACAAGCTGAAATAGAAGGCTGCCATGCAATGTCATTTAATAATGCTCAGCAAAACGTGTATTCTGAACTGTTATTGGCATATAGTCATTGTTTCTTAGTGGATACATAAATCTAAAGTAAAATAGCACTACTATAAAGAAACATTCTATGCAGGTGTCATTTATAAAATTAATATTTTGAGAAATGTAAAGGAAGTAGGAGATTGTCAGGAAGAATCAAAATATGAGGAAAGACAAACTTAAAAGATAAAAAAAAGGAAAGAATGCAAGGAGTGTAGGGGCTGGGGAGATGGCTCAGTAGAAGAAGTGCTTCTCTGGTGAGCACAATGGCCTGAGTTCAATCCCCAGTTCTGCCAGAAGCCAAGGAGTGTAAAGATAAATGGAAATTTGAATGAAGAAAGAAGAAAGGGCATTAATGTGGGTGATTGCAAGGGTTTATCAGTGGTAGGGGAAATTTTTTAATGGTACTAGAATGTCATCTCCTGAATGCACTGTGTAGCTATCAAAATAGGTATAAAGCAAAAATGTAATATAGTCAGTTTTGTCTTCAGGAAGACAACTTAGGTAGCTATCTGGAGTTTCATTGGTAATATTTGTGTGGAAAAAGCTTTTATAAGTACATTATAATAATCAAATCAAAAACATGGACAATATACATGGTTGATGTTAGCCTTAATTCTCTGAATTAAAAACCAGTCTGCTCCATTTTTAAGTTTGTGACATCAATAGATAACTTAATATCTGTTAGTTTCAATTTGTCCACCATTATAGTAGAGACAAGAATGTCTATTTCATTAGTTAATTAAAAGCATTAAATTAGGTAATATAGGTGGGGGCAAAACCACATATTTATTTAAATAGGATACTTAAGACAATGGTCCTAAAAATCTTCATCAGGTTTTTGAAAATATCAGTTAATGGGTAGAATTATCCCCCTGACTAACTTGATATGCTGATATCTGTGAACTAAGCAACTACACTGAGGATACCAATGTGTAATAGTAAAACCATATTTGAAATATCTGTCATTTTGGTCATCTCAATGCATACTGTTTCTAATGTTATACCAATTATTGTTATACTCTTTTTAAAGTATTTTTTTAAAAAGGTAATAAAAGAAAACAAGAGGGGCGAGGGAGATGGTTCACTAGAATAAGTGCTTCCCTGACAAGTGCAAGGATCTGAGTTCAATCCCCAGCTCCTCCAAAAAAAAAAAAAAAAAAAAAAAAACAAGAGACAAGAAAAAAATGTCATAGGATTGTCCTGCTACAGTGTTGTATATAGTTTGATTTCTAAATTTCTATGTAAAAATGTGTAATTGTTTTTTTTTATATTTTATGGGATTTAAATTTTAGAATATCCATGGTTGCTGGGAAATAGCAGTTCCATGTTATGTCTAAGGCATTTGATATTCAGACAGAGATGTTAACCTCAATTGCCTCTATTACAGGTTAATGATATCATTAAGTTTCTCTTCTGGATGTTTAATGACTAAAGTTGGCAGACCAAACAGAGAAATAGAGTGGCTAAAAGGATAGACAATATTTTGGCCCTTGTACTTCAAGGTCAGTGAGGACTCGACATAAGAGAACCTGTGCTATGACATCCTATAACTCAGTGGTGTCCAAAATTTTCTGATCAAGGAGATTATGGGGTCACAGAGGAAAGTGATTGATGATGTATGGTGTGCCTAAGGACAGTGACCTAGACAGAAAATTTTCTCTCAGGCTTTCACAGAGAGCAAATTGATCAAGCAATGGCCATGACTCATCAAGATGGCTAACAATGACAAAAGATCCACAAGGTGCTGCACATGGCTCCAGCATAAATCCTGTGGGGATTTGACTGACCATGTCAGATACAAAAGTTACATTTTTAGTTATATAGATATGTCTTTAACTTGGTCTTAACCATCCAGCAGAAAATTATAACCATGATGTATAAAAAATAAAGCTATATTAATATGTTGAGCTATAAAAGGATCAAGTAAACAACTTCTGACATTGCCAGTTTTGCTAATAACTGACTATTCTTATGGATTATTGGACTATATTGGGTTATTTTGCTGAGTTCAAGTACCTACAATCTTTAAACTGGTTTCAAGTATAAAAAGGTTCTTTAAAGAGTTCTCCAAATACAGCTTCTCTAACTGCAGTGGAACACCCATCTCTGAAAAACCCAAATGGAAAAGGGAGATATGTTGGGAACCTCGAATCTAGGAAATTGATCAAATATATGTGGGTGGGACTTGACCCAGTGCCTAAAGCAAATCCTGAGATGAACATTCTATCTGGGTAAGGTTTGCTATCAGTTGCTAAGCAACCCAGTGTCATGCATTCTAACTTCACAAAGGTGTAAATGAAAGACAGTTTTTTTGTGGAAAAAAAAGGGGGGGGGAAGGAAAAAAATATGCACAAGAGAGTTAGGATAAATATACAGTTACCTTCTCTTCACTGAGAATAAAAGTTTGTACTAATATTGTTTAGACAAGATACAATATCTGCATCTTGTCCTCTGAATAACTACTACCAAGACAACAATATGCAATGTATTAATTACTGTAACTGTCCTACTAACCTGTTTTGAAACTGTTTCATTGCTCATCTTTTTTTCACATTAAAATGAATAAAAATTATAAAAAAATAAATAGATTAGGTAATACAGTGTGCTTGTTATTCTATAAACATTCACAAAACGTAAGCCTGTTTTTACTGGACTTTGGAAATAGAAAGGATTAATGACTGGGAAGAAAAAAGATTTGTCAGAGGAAAAATTTAAAGATGAATTTACGGGCCAGCCAAATAGCTCAGCAGATTAAAGTGCCTGCAAGCAGGAACAGGAGCCAGGGATTCAATTCCTGGGACTGCCATGCTGTCCCTGCTCCTGGGGAGCCCTGAGATGGCAATTGAGATTGGGCATGGTGGTGCTTGCCTGTAATGCCAGCGCTTGGGAGGCTGTAAACAGGCGGAGCACTGTGATTCCAATCTAGTAGTGAGACCCTGAAAACCCTGTAGACCCTTCCTTAAAATAAAAAAAATATGAATTCAGATTTTGGACCTGAATATTTAATACTGAGAAAGTAGATATGAGATATCTCAGTACTTCTAAGTATGTTAGTTTAATAGAAAGAATAGAGGAAAGTATGTGCTACTTAAGGTCTTTTAAGATTAGTTAGATAATAATAAAAATGAAGCTTTTGTGAATTATTTAGAGTTGTTAGACTTGTAAATCATGTGATGATGGAGCCTTAAAAGAAGTGCACAGGAAGGAGTGAAGGCATCTAAAAGATTAGGCATAAGCATGAGTGGTGGCACATTGCTTGTGATCACAGCATTCTAGGAGCACAAGTTTGAGCCAGAACGAACTGTCTAGTAGCTTAATGAGATCCTGCCTCAAATTAAAAATTTTGAAAAGGGCTTGAGTTGTAGTTTAGTGTGAAGGACCTGAGTTCATTCTCCATTATGCCCACCCATGCACCCCACTCAAGGAAACACATAAAAACACAGCAATAAACAAAAATTGTCTTAGGTGTTTATATAAAGAATTGACAAACCACATTTGCAAAGAGTATTTACAGAGATAAAAGCAGTTAGAACAAAGGGAATCATAGAAACCAAACGATGAATGTGTTCAACAAATGAAAGGGATTAGTACCAGCAAATCATCTTGGTAAGAAAAGTGAAAGAAGGCCACTGGCTCAGCACATAAGAAAAAGGCTTTGGTCACTGTAAGATAATAAATTTATAAGAAGAAAGCTTATCACTATGATATGAAAATGAATGGAAGGGGTTGGGGAGATAGCACAGTGGTCTAAGTATCTGCCTGGCAAGTGCAAGGACCCAGGTTCCATCCCCAGTACCACATGTCTTGTTGGCCCTGCACCAACCCAGCCACCTAAACTAAGTGTGATGGTGCACACTTGTAATCTTAGTACTGGGGAGGGTGAGACAGGAGGATCATTACAAGTTTAAGCTGTTTAGTGAGACCTTGTACCAGATAAATAAATAAATAAATAAATAAATAAATAAAATATTAAAAACATATGTATAAAGAAAGAAAAGGAATGGGAGATTAAAAAAAGATAGTGGCATTGGGAATCAAATTATTTAAATGTAGGACTATTGTAATAAAGGAGGAATTAGTGAAGATGTATTAAGTTGTGTGTATAAGAGGTATGATTTTAGAATATTTTTGTATGAGAGTTATGAGTATGTTTAGAGCTTGAATAGAAGAGGAAGGAAAGGAAAAAATACCAGAATCATGAATGAATGAAAAGCACAGGTGGAGGGTTAGTACTGGAAGACATTCACAGTAATTTTGGCAGTGGTAATGGAGAAGCTCAGAACAAATTTCCTTTGTAAAAACCTAGACAACTTGCTCAAATGTGGAATGTACCACCCTTGCATTTGCACTATTTGGACCTATTGGTTGTTTCCTCATCATGGTGATTGTGGATAGTCCTGCAGTAACCATGATTGGACAGCTATCGTATTGATGTAACGATCTAACATTCTCAGGACCTACATATATTGTATGAGAACTGCTGGATCATACGGTTGTTCTATTTTCAGTTTTCTGAGGAACATCCATACTCTTTTGAGTAATGGTTGTGCTAATTTATAGACTTGCCAGAAATGAATAAGAGGTCTTCTTTCTCTGTACCCATGATCACACTAGGTATTTTTTTTCCTTCCTTCCTTCCTTCCTTCCTTCCTTCCTTCCTTCCTTCCTTCCTTCCTTCCTTCCTTCCTTCCTTCCTTCCTTCCTTCCTTCTTTTCTTCCTTCCTTCCTCCCTCCCTTTCTTTTTCTTTCTCTCTCTGTCTCTTTCTTTCTCTCTTTCTCTCTTTCCTTTCTGTCTCTTAATAGCACCGCTGGTGTAGTGGTATCATGTAAGATTCCCTCCTTTCTCCATCTGTCTGTCTTCCAGCCTGTCTGCCTCTCTATCTGTTTGTCTGTCTCTCTCCCTCCCTCCTTCCCTCACTCTCCCTTCCTCCATCTTCCTCCCTCCCTCCCCCCTCTCTCTCTAACATATATACCATCTAACTGGAATAAAATATTTTATTGTGATTTTGATGTGTTTTTTTTTTTTGATAATTGGAAGTGATGAGCATTTGTTCATATAAATATTGAGCATTTATGTGTCTTCTTTTGAGAAAAATGTATTTGGGTCCTTTATACACTTTGAAATCAGACTTTATTTTCTGGCTTTTGCTCATGAATTTATTATGTATTCTAGGTATTAGCTCTTTCTTAGACAGAGTTTACAGAAGTTTTCTCCAATGTTGTAGGCTGTCACTTCACTTCTACTCCTTTTCTGTGTAGAAAATTTTTAGTTTGTTATCCACTTTTGATTTTGCTGCCTATGCTTTTGGAACTTTACCCAAAAGTCTTTGCCTGTCCTAAAGTCTGGAAATGTTTCCTCTGTGTTGTTTTCTAGTGGTTTTACTGTTTAGAGTCTGGCATTTAAGTTTACAGTCCATTTGGGTTTATTATTGCACAATATGAGAAATAGGGGTCTAGTTTCATTCTTCTGTATATGTTTATCCAATTTCCCTAGAGAATTCGTTCAAGAAATAGTCCCCTTCCCAATGTATGGTTTTGATGCTTTTGTCTAAAATCAGTTGCTTATACATAAGTGACTTAATTTCAGATTTTTAAAATCTTGTTCCATTAGTCTACATATCTAGTTTCACGCCCAAACTACACTTGTTTGATTATTAGAGTTTTGTAGTGCATTTTAAGGCATTCTTTTCTTCCATCTCCTTCCTTTTCCTCCTCTCCCCTCCCTTTTCCTTCTATATCCTCTACAGATTTGATTTGATGATTTTTGGTCTTTTGAGGCTCTACATGAATTTTCAGATTTTTTTCTTCTATTTCTTTGAAGAATATCATTGGTGTTTTGATGGGGATTGCATTTAATTTGTAGTTAGCTTTGATATGTATATACAACAATTTAACCACATTAATTCTTCCAAATCTTAAATATCAGCTGTCTTCCCACTTTGGGAGTACTTTGTGGTTTCTTTTTTAATTACATTTTAATTTCTATTCATATTTGTTTTCAGTCTATAATGCTTATGTTTCTCATGGGAAGTTTATGATTTATTTATCTGTGTTTTAAAATATTTTTTATTGTGGAGACTTTTGTCTTCCTTGGTTAAATTTATTCCTCAGTGTATTATGATTATTTTATAGATATTATTTTGTACATAAAGTTGTGAATGGGACTGCTTTGTAAATTTCCTTTTCAGGCAGCTAATTATTGATGTATGAAATGCTACTGTTTTTGCATGTTAACTATATTCCTTTTAAATTTATCAAATTTGTCAGTACCAACAAGTTCTTTGGTGGCGACTTTTTTTTTCCATGTAAAAAGTATGTCATCTGCAAACAATAGTCATTTGATCCCTTCTTCAATTTGGATGTACCTTTTTTTCCTGGCCAATCGATCTGAGCAATCCTCCTACGTGTTTTATAGGAATGGCAAATGTGGACATCATTGTTTTCTTCCACGTCTTGGACTTCCAGCTCTGCTCAAGTGGGCATGATATTGGCTGTGCATAGGTCACAGAAAGCCTTTTTTACATAGAAGTATATTTCATGTATTCCTGTTTTGTTGAAGATTTTTTTGTTAAAACCAACAATGAATTTTATGGCTTTTCACATTATTTTTCTTCATTTATCAAGATAATATGTGATCTTTATGTCTCAACTTGGTAATGTGCTGTATAATATTTATTGATTTGTCTACGTAGTGTCACCCTTGCACTTCTCATATAAATCCCATTCAATCAGGTTACAGGTATATTATCTCTTTGATGTTTCATGGGATTCAGTTGCTAGTCCTTTGTTCAGTATTTCTGTACCTGCATTCAAGAAGAACATTGGTCTATACTTGTTTGTTATTGCTTTTGTCTTGATATAAGGATAATTGTGGTCTCATAGAATGACATAGGGAAAGTTCTTTCATTTTGAACTTTTTAGGATAGTCTGATAGTTTAAATCATTCAGCAGTTTTTAATTTTTTGTGTGTTCTGTATGATATGGATTCATTATCATTTACTCATATGGAGATAGCTAACTTTTCTAGCACCATCTACTGAGAAGACTATATTTCCCTGTTTTGTGTTCTTGGTATTCTTGTTTGAATATTGGTTAATTTCATATAATGTTTATCTTAGAGCTTTTTATCTTCTTCTACTGGTTGATATGCTTGTCTTTGTGGTGGTATTGTTCTATTGTGACTACAACTTATTAGAGCCTTGTAATATAATTTAAAATTAAGAAGTATGATGCCTCCAACTTTGTTCAAGATTTTTTGGGCCAGTGGTGATGACCTATAGCACATATGCCTCAATGGGCAGGCATAGCCCTCTCTATTGTCAAGTGAGCCAAGTGTATATGCCATTTTTCTAAACCAAAGCCTTAGTGTTCAGGTTTAATTGCAGAGTCAACACTTTGACATAAATAAGCAGGTCTTTGGTTGCTGTTTGAGTACTCTGTCCCTGAAAGGTCCACCATCACTGGCTTAGGCTATCTGGAGTCTTTTGCAGTTCCAAGTGAATTTTAGAACTCATTTGTGTGCATTTGTGAATGTATGGATTTGAAATTTTGATAGGCATTTTTGTTAAACTTTAGATGCTTTGGATTATTGTAGGCATTTTTTACATTATTAATCTTCCCAATCTATGATGTCTGTTTATTTTTTTCTGCAATATTTAAAGATTTTGAGTATATAAGGCTTTTACTTTTATAATTAAGTTTGTTTCTATGTATTCTATTCTCCTTGACACTGTAAATGGAATTGTCTTAATTACATTTTTATATGCTTTGTAGTTGCTGTATGAAAATGCACCTAATCTTTACTGAAGCAATTTTACTGTCAAAACTCTGTATTGAAATTTTAGTTCAGTTGTATTTTTCACATATCTGTTTGGTTTCTTTTCCTTGTAATTTTAGCTCTTTATTGACTTGTTCATTTTGGTCATGTGGCTTTTTTTTCTGGGTTGTTTGTCAATGTTTCTTCTCCTACAGCTTGATTATTTTTCTTTAAGGGCAGGGCATAGCTCTCTTTCCTTAGGCTCTATTTATTTTTAACCTGGTTTCTTTGGTGGCTCCATGTCTTTCTCATCCTTACAGCTTTGCATTTGTGTCTTTGCATTTATATATCACTTGATCTGACTTTTACAGAAGAGCCATTTCAATGAGTTTTTACTAGTTACTTTCGGCAGAAACATTTTCTCTTTTTAGTTTTTTTAAAAAAATATTTATTTATTTATTTATTTATTTATTTGGAATAGGGTCACGCTATGTAGCTTGGACTCACAGCGATCCTCCTGTATCAGCCTCCCTAGTGCTGGGATTACAGGCATGTGTAACTAGGACCAGCATAGTGCGGCCAGCGTAGCACACCAGGGGTTCCAGAGCTGGCACGGCATGTGGTACCAGGGATCAAACCCCCATCCTGCACTGAGCTATCTCCCCATCCCACAAACATTTCCACAGTAATCCTGAATGGGCATTTAAAGGAAGGGTTGGCTGGCAGGTACCACAAGTAGGATTGTGGCAGGAGTTTATAGTTGCAACACCTTGCTATCTGCATTTGCAGGCAGGCAAGCTTATTGCCTGGGTGTAGAGTGTTCATTGTGGGAGGGCATTCAATAGGAACTGATCTGCTGTCTGTGTTGGTAAATATGTGTTGATTGACCTTAGGGCCAGGTAGCCTGAGTCCAGAAGGGCTGGTGTGGGGCAACCCTGGCGCTTGCTTCCAAGGGTGCTGTCCTAGCACTGATGTCCACTGGGAGAGTCTTGTGTCCTGGACTTACAAGAAGGGACTTGGAGCCTTGCTCCTTAGCGATAGCCCAGTGCTCAAATGGGTCTTGTATTTGTGTCCTTGGGGTTCATTGTGGCACTAAGGTAGCCTTAGAGCTGGCATTTGTTTCTGTTTTTTTTTTTAAACTAAGATTAGTGGTTACCTTGTGAGTAGGAAAAACTGAGGGAGAATTGGAACTCTTAATGAATTGTATAGTTTTGTGTAACTAAAGTGAAATATGAGAAAGATAAGTAATTTAAAATTAATGCACATGATTAAGGCTGTAATTGAAGTTTGAAATAATACACAATATGGCTTTTGATCATAGAAAATTAGTGTTCTCTAATATTTTTTTCAGAAACAGAATAGAAGAGAAATAAAAAGGATTGATCTAAAATTTGAGATTAGTATAATCCGAGTCCTCAAAAGGGCAAGAGAAGAGGATTTTTGAATGGATTACAGATTGGTTTGGTGCACTGATTGTGATGTCTAGATTACACAGAACAAGAAGTACAGAGGATGGATGACGTGGTTTGTAGCGATTAGGAACATGACCTAACATATGCATTACTTTATCTGATCAGATAAACAGATATAAAGCATTGGAGAGTTCTGATCATCAAGTTAAATTACTTCATTAAGCCGAAAGTTGCCCTATTTCACAAATGGAGGAGATGTTAGCTGCTTGGGGATATTAAATAAAGAACTGCATATAAACTTCTTAGTAAAAGTCATCATTATAAGCAAACTCGATAAATTCATCAATTAGAGGTTAGGAAAGCTTAAAGACCAATTTTTGTATGCAACAGGAAACAGGAGAAATCAGCAAGAAGTTAAAGTTATAGAGAGGATTTACAATTTAGTTTTCATTCTAAAATATTCACAGTATGTCCTTAGTGATAAATTTGCAAACTAAATAAAATAAAGAATTTGGCAGTGTAAAATTAATAATCATGTGGTGAACATTCCTGTGCCCCCGATTCACACCAATAATGAGGAAGCAAATCAATTAACACGAGTGTTCTTTACCATTTTTTGGTTGTACAACTAATTTTTCCCTAAATTTAAATATTTCATTAAGACTATAACACTTTATGTCTTAGTGTTCCTGTTTATGTTCATCAATCCTCTGTTGTATCAGTCGATCTCTTGTGGATATTAAGCAAGAGCAAAATGATGGAGGTCAAAAGGCAAGAAGCACTGTGCTGTACTGGTCTGACACATGCCTGACTAATACAGAATTATGGCGATGAACTATTTGTGAAAGTCATTATAATTAAAAACAGCACGCATTTTGAAGTCTTCAAGAAGTAAACTGGATTGCTATTGGCCCCAAAAGGTTCAATTCAGTTTAGTTCAGTTCAGGAAAAGGTCAAGTTTGATTTTTTTTCCTGAATTAGCTTTCCAACTAGAAATTATTATAATAGACATTATTTTTTTGAAACTTGGAAAAGTTCATTTATGTAATAGATCTGAAAATCAAATGTTCTTACTATGTGTCTTTTCATTTTGTCTTTCAAATATTGACTTAAAAAGCAAATAAGAATTATAAGGAAGAATATAAAAGAGAAGCCACTGTGCTCTCTTTTGATAACATAGATTATATTATTCTACATTGATTGAAATAAAGCAAATATCTTTCCAGAAGTTCCTGCTTGATTAAATTGTAGTTAGGTAACTTTCCATGGATACACTTTTCTAAACTATTCTTCTTTCATGATGATACAAACTTCATTTAGCTAAGCAATAAACAATTGCTTATTGCTAGGAGGTAATATCTTATAGTTGAATTTTTTTTTACATTTTGTGATAAAAACAAATATAATTTTTCTTGTTATTGGTCCTCACTGTTCAGCAAGTATAGCAGGGGACAGAAAACATACAAAAATTCTTTCACAAGAGTCTGTTTACCTATCTTTGCAACTCATGTCCATGATTCATTCCAGAAAGGAAACAAATAAATCCTTCAATGTCTCCTTTCCTTGACCCTCTTTCTCCTTGTTTAGAGCAAAACATATACCAAAAGGCATCCTGTAAGTTATTTATGAAATCATAGAACATATGTTTACTTACATAATTTTATTAATCCAAAAATAGAGATTCATTAAGAAAGAGGGAGGGGTAGAAAATGTGTGCAAACATTTTGGTTTTAAAATGTGGTTATGCTCTGACAACAGTCATTAATCTTTGTGTGGCCCCATGCAATAGGTCTTGTAGAGTTGTCTGCTGTTATTTAAAAACCAGCCTGAATATTCTCATTCATTCCAAACCACATCAAATCAAACCAAAACCACAAATCTGATGCTAAGCCCTTGAAAACTGATATTGATCTATGTGCTACGTTTCTCAGAGCGATGACACGGGAATTTAGTTTAAAAAAAATCATGAAAATTTTCCATTTTTCTTTAAATTGTACTTATTTCTTTCGAATTTCTAGTTTTAAGTATCTATATGTCTACAAGTATCTTTTTTAAACTTAATTTTTGAAATAGATTTCTCTATTTTACTAGAGATTCAACCTTTGGTGAACTTTCTATGACAAAAAATCTGAAACTAGCAGTTTAAGGAGAAAGGCTTATTTGTGGCTCACAGTTTGAGAGGTTTCAACTATTTTCTTAATATCAATTTTATTGAGAAAAATAGCAATGAGACAGTTTCAAAATAGGTTAGTAGGACAGTTATGATAATTAATACATGGCATATTGTTGTCTTCATAGTAGTTATTCATAGTACAAGATGCAGACATGACATCTTGTTTAAACACTATTAGTTTAAAACTTTCTTCTCACTGAACTAAGAGAAAGTAGATCTATGCTAACTATTTTGTATATACAGATATGCATATCTATCTATCTATCTATCTATCTACATAGATAGATAGATAGATAGATAGATAGATAGATAGATTTTTTTTTTTTTTTTTACGGCAAAGTGGTCTTTCAATGAACTGATTTTGTTGCTTTCTGGCCTTTGATGAGCAGAAAATCACAGCAGAGGGTCATGGCTAAGAAAGGTTGCTTACTTCATTGCAGGTGGGATGCAGAGAGAGAAAGAGCCAGAGAGGAAAGGTGTAGGGGTACAGTACTGTCCCCAAATCCATGCACCCTTGATCTACTCCTAGCCACTAGGGCCCACCTCCCAACAATGCCATCAGACTATGCATGCATCAGGGGTTTCATCCATGGATTAAGTCACAGCCCTTGTGATTCAGCCATCTTTCAAATGACCATTTCTGAACACGCAAATCTTTAATAAGAGATTTTCATAACCAAATGGAAAATTTGGGGAAATTCTTTAACTTCCTACATTTTCATGCCTATAAAATAGAGCTATAAATAGTAATATTTCTCAGTGTTGTTGGAAAAACTACATGAAATAACAGACATCCATTTAGAATGCAACCTGTCACAAAGTAAGGACTCAATGGGTTAACTTCCACTATTACTGAAATTCTTTGAGGAATTTTCAGACTTACAAAATCAAGTCACTATTATTACTTAAAAGGAGGCTTTCAGTCAGTGCATAGAATTCCAGCTCAAAGAACTCTGACTTGTTGAACTATCTGGAATAATACTTCTACATAGTTCAATGTGCTTTTAGCTTATTGAAATTTTAATTTTATACTGTAGTGTGTTCAAAGGGTCTTCCCATAATTTTCATTCAACTTTAAATATTTTGACTTCTGTCTCTTATTTTCTCTAGCTTCTTTCATATGTGATTTTATCTTCATTCTCTTTTAGTTTTTAATCATTTTCCCTCATTTCAACGATAATTTTTAGGCTGGAGTTGTTCTTCATAACTGCTTTTGGTAATTTAAAATGTTTTATATTTTATTTATTTTGGTTTTTTATATTAATTTTATTGAGAAAGAAATATCAATGAGACAGTTTCAAGACAGGTTAGTAGGACAGTTATAGTAATTAATACATTGCATATTGTTGTCTTCATAGTAGTTATTCATAGTACCATATGATGCAGATGTAATATTTTGTCTAAACACTATTAGTTCAAAACTTTTTCTCATTGAACTAAGAGAAAGTAGCTGCATATCTATGCTATTTTGTATATACAGATATATATATATATA
>NW_004524585.1:8486912-8491167 GCF_000260255.1 Octodon degus | reverse complement strand
AAAAAATGGTACTTCATTTTGATGTTAAGCTCAACAGCCTATGTTTTAGGGTAATAATATCATTAAGCTTCTCTTCTAGAGGGTTAATAACTTAACTTTGCAGACCAAAAAATCAGAGAAAAAGAAGGGCTGCAAGGACAGCCAACATTGTGGCTCTATCCCTTCAAGGTCAGTGAGGACTCAGGACATAAGAGAACCTGTACCGTAACATCCTATAACTCAGTGATGTCTCAGATTTTCTGATCAAGGAGATATGGGGCCATAGAGGAAAGTGAACGATGATGTAGATTGTGCCTAAGGAGAGTCACATGGAGAGGAAACATTCTCTCAGGCTTTCACAGAGAGCAAATTGATCAATCAATGGCTGTGACTCATCCACATGGCTGACACTGACAAAGGATCTACAAACTGCTGTACAGGGTTTCAGAGTTAGTCCTGAGGGGATTTGACTGACCTTTTCAGATACGAAAGTTACATTTTTTGTAATGTAGGTCTTGCTTTATCTTGTTCTTAACCATCCAGCAGAAAAGTATAAACATGAGGTATAAATAGTAAAGCCCTATTAATATTCTGAGCTATACAAGGCTCAAGTCAACAATGTCTGACATTGCCAGTCCTGTGGATAACCCAATATTATTATGGACTACTGGACTATATTGGTTTATTTTACTGAATTCATGTATCTATAATGTTTGAATAGCAATGGAATACCCATCTCTGACAAAAATTTAAAATGTTTTAAACTGTACTGCTATTTACTGATTTTTTTCTTTGCAATGAATTATTCTTGGGACATCGTATAAATGATATCTATGTTGCCAATAGTCCTTTAAGGAGGCATGATTATTATTTTCATAATACAGAAGAAGAAGATGAGTTAAAAGATGCTTTACTGAAGGTTATGTAGCAACAAAGAATGGAAAATAGGATTGGTAGTATTATTTTTTATATTTCACTTTGACTACTTTTCATTTGAATTTATCATCTTATTTTGTCACTATCAGAGGTAAACAATGAGCTGGTATGGGGTTTCCCACATTCTAAAAAAGAAATATTAAGTGTATGTGTTTCTATCAACTGATGCAATGACCACACTATTGGAATGGAAAGCAGCATATGCTTTGAGAGAAACAATGACCTGCTGTCAGAAGTCTTTATTATATATAGGTTTTTACAATATTTGTAGTCTTATGTGGGACAACCCTTGTGTATTTCTGAATTTCAAATAGTAGGACTCGAGGGTAAATTTTACTTTGGTAAGCAGGTCTTTGACATATAGTACAGAGTTGTTGAGAATGCTGAAACTGAGTGCAAAATAGATCAGTGAGGACTCTGCCTATAGAGTTCTACTTTTACCTAGTCATAACATTGAGTTCATGGAATTTGTTCTATTTTAGATAAAAGACTAAGCTAAATATGCTGGTGAAATAATAAAATGTGTGTTTATGATTTATCTGATCGATTAATATTTTGTGTTAGTATAAGGCTTTAAAGTCAGTTCTGTTAGACTCTAATCCAGGTATTATCACTTATAAATTATTTGGTCCAGGCTTAAGTTCAATCCTTTATATTTTGTGGTAACAGTTTGCTAATCAGCAATGTGGATTTTATTGATTTTACCAGTTTATAGAAACATGAAATTCTTAACTTGTGGTTGACATAGAATAAGAAGGTAAAACACATTAGGAAGTAAGGCATACATTCTGGAAAATAATAAAATTTCAATAAATGATAGAAGATACTACTATTTTTAAATGTTTTACTAGCAGAAATTAAATGTCAGTGTATCATGTAGTAAGTATCAGTACATAATCACTCTAGTATTACAGACTTTAAGCTTTCACATGTCCTCATGGTTTGATACCTAAGGAAAGTAATGGAAGTGTTAGATATTGCAGTTAACAGCACTTCATATACTGTACAATGAGAAACATTCTTCCCTTTCACAGGCTTTCCCTTGGTAATCAGTAGAGACATTTAAAACAGTCACACAAGCTGGGTATAATGGTGCATGACTAAAATCCCAGCACTTTCGAGACTAAGGCAGGAGGATCTTTGGAACTTCAACACCGGCCTAGGCTACAAAGTAAGCTCAAAGCCAGCCTCAATTGCATAGTGAGATCTTGTCTCAAAAAGAAGAAAAAAAAAGTCCAGCCAAGTAACTCAGCAGATTAAAGTGCTTGCAAGCAGGCACAGGGCCTGCAGTTTTGGCCCATCCCCAGGGGAACACTGAGAGGGCTTTTGAGACTGGGCGTGGTGGCATACACCTGTAATCTGAGTACTTGGGAGGCTGTAAACAGGAGAATCACTATGAGTCTGATCTAGTAGTGAGACCCTGAACACCCTGTAGACTCTTCCCTAAAAATAGGAAAAAAAAAACCCAAAAAACAAAAAAACCAGAACTATGGCCACACAACATTATTATTAGAACAACTTTATGTCTTCAGAACTTAGATTGATAAAAATAACCTAACAAAACATTGTAGTCTTATAAAACAAACATTTTAAAATGAAGAAAATGGAATATAAATTTTATCAGAGAACTGAGTTGCTGGTACAGGAGATTTAGGCACTTAAGGGCTGGGAGTGGAGGTTGGGAGACATGGCCATGAGGCTAAATTGGTAGAAATCTGTAACTGGTGCAAGAAGCAAGTGTGGTCTAAATCCTCAAAAAAGGATTAGGAAAAATTTTCTCTTCTGCCATGGGGATAGCAAAGAAAATCTGTTTACTCATAGGGCAAGAAAAAAAATAGACATTCAGTGCTTCTCAGAATTGCATGCATTTAAATGTACAATTTTTTCTTCATCATTCTGTTCCTTAATTAAAGGAACTATCACTGACACATTGCAATAAAATCTCAAAGTTTTATTTCTTATTTTTATTTATTTAGTTTTTAATGTATTTAGTACAAGATCTACAGAGTCTTACTACACAGATCGAACTCGTAGTGATCCTCCTGTTTTCAGTCTCTCAAGTCCTGGAATTACAGGCGTGTGTACCACCATGCTCAGTCTCATTCACCATCTCAGCGTGCCCCGGGAGTATGGAGTACAGGGGATGAGACCCTGGCCTCTGTGTCTGCCTAAGCAGGTGCTTTAATCCACTCAACTATCTGGCCAGCCCTAAAAACTCAAAGTTTAAAAAAAATGTTAAATAAAAATAGAGGCACATGTAAAATCTATTACATAAGAAATTTCAGCATACAATGCAAAATAAAACGGCACAAGTACATAAACCAAAATAACTATTGAGTACAAGGACAAGTGAAAGGATTTATTAACCTGATATGTGGAAATAAATTGCCCATCAAGGAGAGTAAACAAATTCATTAGAATTCCACGAATTTGATCTAATAAAACAGATTTAGAGGTACAAGATTATAAAATAAAATTTAGTGCCTACAGTGATTTAAGAGATTAAATAAGAGCCTCAAAATAGAATTGAATAGTTGGACAGTATGAAAATAAGAAAACATATAAACAATGCAGAAAGAATAAAACAAAGTTATAAAATGAAAGTATGCTGGTTGAATTTAAGGGCAGATTAACTATGGCTTAAAATATTACTGAACTGAATATAACTGCAAAACATTCTTCTAGAATTCAGCATTGAAATGTGAAAATCTGAATGAAACATTGATAGCAAGGACAGTCAGAAGTCACACTTTTCTACTAAAAGCTTGAGAATTAGTGAAAAGATGTTTGATGAGGCAATACTTTAAGGGATGAAGTTTGCTTACACAAGAAGAAAGACATAGGCCTTCAGATTAAAGTACAATATTATGATTGCGCTTTAAAAACTTTTACCCAGATATATACATGTGACACTGCTAGGATAAGGTATATTTGTGTGATCAATATTGTAGAAGATAAAACATATCATTTTAGTCACTTTAAGAGTTTCCTATTCTAGCATGAACACTGTACATTTTTCATGCAGTAGGCCTCTAGAACTTAAATAACTAAAATTTGAATAATTCCCCTTTTAGTACTTACCTTTTTCTCTGAAACTGCTAGTCTACTGTCTAAAAGCTTAATTAATTTAGATAACTCATACAAGTGAAATAATGCATATTTTCTTCTTTGTGACTTATTTCATTTAGTTTAATATCTCATATGCCAATCTGTGTTGAAATATACAACAAGATTTCCACCAGTTTTAAAGTGAAATAATATTCCATTGTATATTTTCCATTAATTCATGATTTGAATTACTGCCACTTCATGGTTATTGTGAATCATGCTGGAATGAATA
>NW_004524585.1:8471307-8486812 GCF_000260255.1 Octodon degus | reverse complement strand
TATACAAATATCTCTTTGAGACCTTGTTTTCAATTCTTTTGGATATATAACTGGAAGCAGCATAACTACGTTTTAAAGTATATAATTATTCCAATTTCTTTGTATCCTGATAAACAACTGTTACTTTCTACCTTAATTTTTTTATAAAGATCATCCTAGCAGGTGTACAGTAATATCTTATTTTGATTTGCATTTCCATGATAACTGGTGATGTGAACATCTTTGTAGATGTTTTTTGGATATTTTAAAAATTAATTTTATTGAGAAACAAATACCAATGAGACAGTTTCAAAACCAATTTGTAGGACAGTTTCAACAATTAATACATTGCATATTGTTGTCTTTTAAGTGTCTATTCACAGTACAAGATGCAGACGTGATATCCTGTCCAAGCACTATTAGTACAAATCTTTCTTCTTATTGAATTAAGAGAAAGTAGCTATATATCTATCCTATTTTGTATATACAGATAAAAAATGGTCCTTCGTTTGTATCCCCCTTTTTTTTTAGTTTTGTCACAGATGGGTATTCTATTGCCATTTAAATGTTGTAGGTGTGTGAATTCAGCAAAATAATCCAATATATTCCAGTAGTCCATAATAGTAGTGGGTTATCTGTAGGACTGGTAATGTGTGAAGTTGTTGACTTGAGCCTTTTACAGCTCAGGATATTAATATGACTTTTTTTATACCTCGTGTTTATAATTTTCTGCTGGATGATTAAGACCAAGATAAAGCAAGACGTATATGTAACATTTTTATCTGAAGAGGTCAGTCAAATCCCATCAGGATTTACCCTGAAATCTTGTACTGCAGTATGTAGATCCTTTGTCAGTGTCAGCCATGTGGATGAGTCACGGCCATTGCTTGACCAATTTGCTTTCTGTGAAAGCCTGAGAGAATGCTTTCACTCCATGTGACTCTCCTTAGGCACACTAAACATCATCTATCACTTTCCTCTGTGGCCCTATACTCTTCTTCATCAGTAAATCTGGGACACCACTGAGTTACAGATTGTTGCAGTACAGGTTCTCCTATGTTCTGAGTCCTCATTGACCTTGAAACGATAGGGTCATATATTTATATACATAAGATGGTTAAGGCATGATCCTGAGAATCTTGAGCAGGTTTTTTGAAACTAGCAGTTAATTGGTAGGATTTTCATCCCAACTAACTATGTGCTGATACATGTGAACTAAGTAACTGCATTGATGATAGAAATGTTTAATACTAGATTCTTGCTTGAAATACCTGTCATTCTTGTCTTCTAAATGCATACTACTTGCCATGTCATACCAATTACTGCCATTCTGTCTCTCAAGTAAATGTTTGTTTAAAAAAAAAAGGTAATAAATGGAAATGAGAGAGAAAAAAATGTCATTGGACTGTCCTGCTACAATGCTCTATATGGTTAGATTTTTAAATTTCTGTGTAAAAATATGTAATTGTTTATTCCTATTTTTAAATGATTTTTGTTTTTTTTCACATTCTGTAGGGATTTAAATTTTAACATATCAATACTGATGGAAAATATCTGTACCATGTTATGTCTAACATGTTTGATATTCAGACAGATAGTGAAGTTAAGTTCAACTGCCTATGTTATAGAGTAATAATGCCATTAAACTTCTCTTCTAGAAGGTTAAAAACTTAAGTTTGCAGACCAAAAATTAGAGAAAAAGAAAGCTTGCAAGGACAGCCAACATTTTGGCCCTATCCTTTTTGGCCATTTATGTATCTCCTTTAAAGAAAACCTAGTCAATTCCTTGATGAATTTTTAATTGGATTGTTAGATTTGCTCGTTGTTATTGTAGACATTTTTTACATTTTCAGGAAATATTTTCTCTCAGACATTAGGCTGAGTTTTCATCTTGTTGTTTCTTTTGCTTTTCAATTGGATATAATCCAAATTATTTATTTTTATCTTGCATATCTTTTGTTATCTGACATTTTGGTATCATATTGAGTACTTACTGCAATTTTTATGTCAAGGAACTTTTACTCTAGAGCTGTTTTAGAATTTTAATAGTTTCAAGATTTCCCTTAAATATTTAATCTATTTTGAAATGAGCTTTGTGTATGATATAAGAGGGGTCCAGTTTAATTTTTGTGAGTGAATATCGTTTTCCCAATACCAGTCATTGCATATACCCTTTCCTCACTATTCAGCATTAGCATTTCCAAAGATCATTTGACCATATATGTGTGGGTTTATTTCTTTAGTACTATACTGATTTCTGTTCTTCTGCCTTGTAATATATTTTGGAATCTGTAAGTATGAGACTTTCAACTTCGTTTCTCTTTCTGAAAATTGATTTGTTATTTAGAATACTTAGAGGTTTCATATGAATTTTAGAAATGTTTTCCTATTTATGCAAAAAAGTAACCATTGGACTTTGCTAGGCATAGTGTTGCATCTATACAGTGCTTTGGGCTGATGAGTATTTTAATAACATTATATATTTCAGTCCATGATGTAGGATGTTTTCCAATATTTTGTGTCTTTTTAAAGTTTTTCATAATTTTTTAGTTTTCAGTATACATATCTTTCATCCCTTTAGTTAGCATTATTTTTAAGCATTTCATTCTTTTTTGGCTTTTGAAATATAATTGCTTTTCTTGATTCCTTGTTCAAATTCCTTATTCTCAATAAATATAAATGTAACTGGTTTTTGTATGCCCATTTTATATTCTAGAACCTTGTTGAAATCATTAATTCTGTTTTTCTTAATGAAGCCTTTATAGATTTCTACTTATAAAAAGTGATTTATAAACAAAGATATATTTAAATTGTTCCTTTCAATTTGATCCTATGTTTATTTTTCTTGCCTAATTTCTCTGTCTAGAGTTTCTGAACTACATTCAGAAGTACTAAGATTGGACCTTGTTGCTTCTTGGTTTTTAAGGGGAAGGTTTCATGTTTTTACCAATAACTGTGGTGTTGGCTTTGAGCTTTTTCTCTATAAGCTTTATTATGTTAAGATAAATTATTGCTTTCTCTAGTTTGTTAAATATTTAAGTCATAAAATGATGTTAAATTTTTTAGATGTCTTTTCTGCATTAGTTAAGATGATCATGTGGTATTTGTCCTTGATTTTCTTAATGTAGTGCTAATGACTGATGGCTTTTATATGTTCAGTGATTCTTGCGTTCAAGTAATAAATGCTACTTGCTGCATAGATCTCTTATTGTATATGTAAATTTGCTTTACTTGAATTTTGGTAGGACAATTTTCATCAATATATTGCACCAGTCTACATTGCTAACAACAGTGGAGAAGTGTTGTTTTTTTCCCCACAGCCTCTTCAGCATTTATTGCCAGTTGACCTTTTTAAATAATATCCATTCTGTCTGGGGTGAGATGGTATCTCAGTGTTGTTTTAATTTGCATTTCTCAAATGGCCAGTGCTAAGGGATATTTTTTTCATGTATTTATTTGCTACTTATATTTCTTCTTTTGAGAAATGTATATTCATCTCAGATGCCCATTTTTTAAATAAAGTTCTTTAATTTTGGAGCCCTATTATTTTTTTAGTTCTTTATATATTCTAAATAGATGACCTTTGCCTGAATGATGATTGGTTAGTATTTTCATTCCAATTTGTGGGTTGTCTTTTCACTCTGTTGGTGATTTCTTTTGACATACTGAACATCCCATTTGTTGATTCTTTTCAGTATTTCCTGTGCAATTTGGTTCTTGTTCATGAAATCTCTGCCTACATCTAAGTATTCAAAATTTCTCTTCCAGGAGACTTAGTGTTTCTGTTTTAATGTTTAGATCTTTAATCTGTTTTGACTTTAGTGCATGGCTGTAGACCCAGGGCTAGTTTTAACTTTTGCATGTGGAGAGCCAGTTTTTCCATCACCATTTGTTAAAGAGGCTATTTTTCTTCTATTGAACCTGTTTGGCTCCTTTGCAAGGATAAAAAAGCTGAGTATGTTTGTGGTTGTATTTTCATCTTCTAATGTATTTCATTGATCTTCAGGTCTTTTCATTTCCAATGCCATGCTGATTTTATCATAGTAGCTTTGTAGTATAATTTCAACTCAGGAATTGTAATGCCTTCTGCCTTGCCTTTGTTGCCCATGATTGTCTTTGCTATTTTAGGCTGTGTCTGAGTCAAAATAAGTTTTAAGAATGTTTTTTCTAGCTCTGTGAGGTACATGGATGGTATTTTGAAAGAGATTGCATTAAATATTTATAACAGTTTTGAGAGTATAGGTATTTTCACAATGTTGGTCCTTCTTGAGGGTCTGCTAATTAGTTCAGTTGTTTAAGCATCTGCTCATGAAAATGAAGTCAGGCTCAGGATACTGTGGTTTAATACCCAGCTCCACCTGCTTTACCAGACCTGCCCATAAGGCAGCCAAAAAGAAAATCCTTCTCAACTTTTAGGGCCAGTGATATAGCTCAGCAGCATGAGTGCCTTTCTAGCAAGTGCAAAGTCCTTAGTTTGATGGCTGGTATGAGAGAGAGAGAGAGAGAGAGAGAGAGAGAGAGAGAGAGAGAGAGAGTTAGTTCTTCCTATCCAGGCAGAAGGAATATCTTTCCATTTTCTGAAATACTCTTGAATCCCTTTTTTTTAGAGTATTATAATTTTTATTTTTCCATTCTGAAATTTTAACCTGTATAAATATTGAAGTGTAAATTTTGTGATTTGAATTAAAGAATATTTTATAATGAACAAATTGAAATCACACCATACTAATCTAATTTTACATATTTAGTGAAAGGACAAGGTAATATTGTTTATTCAAGTAAATGCAAAATATTTATTTATTTATTTATTTATTTATTTAGTACAGGATTTACAGGGTCTCACTATGTAGATCAGACTCATAGTGATCCTCCTGTTTTCAGCCTCCCAAGCACTGGGATTATAGGTGTGTGCCACCACATCCAGTCTTAATTACAGTCTCAGAGTGCCCCAGGGTGGGGCCAGCAGAGCATGCCAGCGATCCACTCCCAGACTCTGCACTCAGCTTTAAAAGTGCAAATTATTTAGAAATTTTATTTACATTTAGTTATCTGAAATACACACCAACTACTTTATTATGTCTAGAATGAATGTAAAAGCTAGAAAAAATAACAATATTTACCTTTTACCACTCAGTCTTAAAATGGTAATTTTTAATTTATTTCTGGTTCTATCAACTTTAATTCCATATTAATAAACAAGAGCAATCATTGATCAAAGTCAATTAATCTTCAGGTAAGAAAATATAACCCTTAATTAAATATTAAAAATTATGTTAGAGATGGAACTTAATTATTCCATAAATTTTGGTTCAACAAAGTTTGGATATATGTCTGATAAGGAAGATAGAGCAGGCCCTTTTCTAGGTTGTGCAGAAAGCATGCAATATAGAGTTCTGGTATCATATGGTCCCTACATGCCTGTGCTTCTGTCCCTACATTACTAAGGCCTCATTACATACATCTGTTAAATAGTTATTACATTTATATTTCCAAAAGAAAAACAGCCCCCCTTGACCCACTCACTCTTTTATCCAGGGAACATCCCCAGTCCTTTTTGACTCTACTCTAGATGAATAAACTAATAACTCTGGATGAATAATATTTGTCAGGAGAATGAGTCCTTGTCCCTGAAATGGTCTTAGTAAAATGTCCTTGTCTAAGGATTTTCAAGAGTCAGTAGATCCCAGACATGAGCCCTTGGGAGTGTCACATAGGGTTCAGTACTCTAGTGGTAATAGTATTTATAATTGAAAAGTCCCCAAAGTATAAGACATCCCCAGATTATTTTACTTTAAGTTTTCTGGACAAAAGGGGTAATCAGGACTACCCCTGATTGATAGAAGAATTAAAGACTACCTTCAGCACCCCACATTTCTCTCTGTTCCTTTGAAATTTTGTTTTTCAAGTGCCCATATGCTTGTAACAACTTATTGAAGTTTTGTGCTGGGTAAGATTTCTGCCATTTCTGGTGTGACCCTTAAATCCTCTGTACTAGCCTAACAGTCAGTATTACTGGGATTTAAATTGCTAGCTCTTAGAGCCTACTATGTATGAATGTTAGTAAGAAATTTTAAAGTGCACATTTCTGGTCTATTTTCATGATGATTTTGATTTAGTATATTTGGATTGGGGTGAAATACCTGTTTCTTAGAAACATATATATGACAAAACAATTTGGAAATCTCTAAGCCAGTCTTACAGACATAGAACAAGTGTGTATCTCTTGTATATTGACATATATAGTAGCAAATGTCTGCATAGTTCTGTGTTCAGTGTATTATGATTATGCCTTGGCTTTGGTGCTTTTGATTATTTTTGATGAATTTGCCTAACATGGATAAGCTACACTGGTGATGATAATAAAACTTAGGGAAAATGATTTCATTGCTTCATTTAGAAGTCTCTTTTTTCATTGTTTGTACTTCTTCTCTTCTTAATTTCTTTTTTCTTCTAATTTTCCATGCATATATCTGGTAATATGAATAACACTATGTACTACAACAAATAGCTTGAAATTCATATTACTTTGTTAAGTGAAATTCTGAATCACTTGTAATTTTTTCTGTTTTAGTTCTACTTTGCATTCTCTTTAGGGAAAAAAGGGTCATCATCTCTCCTTATTAAAAGGCCTATTGACCACTTGGTAGTTCAGAATTTTGGAAAACTTATTCCAAACCATTTGTTTGTTTTTCTTTTTATATAACATGTATGAAAGTTTAAAATCTTCCTTGAGAGTCAGAATGACTTATTCCTTCCGAGATACAAAGCACTCTTAAGTGGATGTTTGATTTTTTAAATGTTTCTTTTCTATATATTTAACCTTAATGATGGTCATTGTTTATTTTCAGTGACAGGGTAGAACAAAGTGCACATAAAGTTAAAAGATTGTGTGTGTGGGAAGGGGATGGAGATAGAGGAGTGGGAGAAGTTTCTAGTAAGTCTCCCATAAATACATAATATTATACTAAACATACAAATACTTAACAATTATAACCCTACTTTCTAAAAGAGGTATGTAATTCTTATATTACTAAGTACTACCTAGTGCTAGTCAGATTACAGAAGCGATGTATTCTGAAAACATACAATTTTCTGGCCACATTCTTGTTCTTAGGCTCTAGTTTTCAAAGTCTCTCTTTGTGCAATGCATTATTTTCACTCTCTTGCTTCTTCTACAATAAAATACTTTACATCACAAAGGTAAAACCTGAATTATGATTATTAAATAGGGAAAACTACACTTAGCCAAGTATTGGAAAACTTAAAAGGATTTTAAATTCTGGTTAAGCCAAACAGAGCCTAACTTCTCCTTTCAAGTTTAAAAACACACATACAGTTCCTTTGTTGTCAGCTAGCTTCTACAAAACACCATTGTGATGAATTAAGAGTAAGTGAATGAGAACCATATGGATGCATTTCTTTTGAAATACACACAGCATTAAATAATTGAAAAGAAATTGATCCTGGAAAATATAGTTATTCTGGTTTTACTGAAATGAAAATGTTTGCAAAATAGTCTGCTAAAGTGGCACCTCGAGCATTCCAATCTGTAGGGATAAAGTGATGCTGATGAGCCTCAGGAGGTGAGGGTTAGGTTCCTCATCTAAGAGGATGTCTTAGAGTCTCCTTGCCTCTGGCATTCACTTGCGTTCAAACTTGCACATCCGTTCCTGTAGTTTAGCAATGAAATCGCAGATACAAATGCCAGCCCAGTGCTTCTTAAACTGTTTCCCTTGTTTCTCTCTATGGAACTTTCTAGACATTTCTGTTTTTCTTATCTCTCTCCATGAAAGTTCATCAGATACTACAAATCCACTGACAATCTATGCAACACCTAGATCTATGATCCATAAGTAAAGACTAGGATTCCTTTTGCCCCCATCCCATGCCCACCCTTCCCCTACACTAAATGTTGCTGTCTTGAGAATACTATTGCCCCCTCTGAGAATCTGTGCTCTGAGACATTTTTATCTTCCAGATGAAATGTGGCCATATTAGAAGGCATTTTTGTTTGTTACAATTGCAACAGGGAGATGTTGTGTCACTAGCAGCACCACTGTGGAGGTGACCATGTCCACATTGTATAGGACAGCCCACCACAATGATGATCAGGAATATCAGTGGTGCCGAGGCTGAGGAACTCCACAGCAGATTCAGTTTGCTTGGGTTTAAATCTTAGATGTTCCACTAATCCCTGAATAACTGAATTTGTTTCTGTAAAATGGTGGTAAATGGTGACAAAAACAGTACCCGTTCTATGGGATTAGTGAGAGAATTAAATACATTACTGCCTATAAAACACTTAGAACAGTGTCTGATGTGTAGAGAATTCTCAAACAAAGTTAGCTGTTGTTTTAAATTACATTATGCTAGAAAAAGCAAATTTACAAATTTAATTGCCAAACTACATAAATATTACAGGATCCTTCATGGAAGTTTATATGCATATCTATTCATTTTCCTGAGGCAGAGATAACCAATTTATTCCTAGTCCAACTTAAATTCAGGATGCATTTTTGTACTGACTAGCAAAGTATTAAATCTGGCAGATTACTGATTATATGAACAAATACAATGAGTCAGAATCAAGGCTGCTACACCAAACAAATGTATTTTTATTATACTGTAAAAAAAAGCTTAAATGTAACAGTATCATAAATACTTTCCTTGGGTTTCAGCAGACAATTAGAAAGTGGCACTTTGACAGTGAATATATCCTCATGGCACTTCAGGAAATGCTATTTTTAATGAGAATTTTCAGGTTCATAGCAGAGTGAAACATGAATTAATGGCTCTGATGTACTTGTGTTACAAATAGCTTTGCCAAACACTAGCTGCTATTTCTTGCTATTTATTTCCTTTCTATAAGGATTTCAGTTTTTGCATAGACTTCTCAGAGCATATGAGTGAACTGGCCTTGTAGGATGTACAACAAAGCACGGCTTGTTACAGAGAATTGGAGATTATCCTCTTTTCCTTCCTTTCATCTTAGAAAATAAAAGACAAAAATGAAGGAGGGTGTGTGAGAATCCTACCTGCTCTCATTTCTAGTCCCTCAGCCAGTCACACTGACTTGACATTTCCTAATCTGAGCTGGTTTTCCAGGTCATCAATTCAATTTGTCACTATTTTCCTGGTCTTTAGCATGTTCTGTAGAAAGGCTGAAATCATCTCAGGGAGGCTGTTATTGCTCGGGCTTCAGTTTTATTTTCTCAACTCATCTGACTCCTTCAGCCTAAAAAAGTCTTCAGAGAGACAAAAATATGTTATAGAAGTCCAGCTGCTCAGGGTGTTGGATTTCGGGAGAAAAGCCACTCAGATTTGAATTCTAGCTCTGCCATTTGCCAGTTCTGTTCTGGTTTCCTTGGTGAGGAGAAGCGATCTCACACCTGAGAGGGACCTTTATCAGAGCCAAGTCTGGGAAATGGGCACCTTCACGGCCTATTAGCTGATGGTCATTTCCTAATGGTGGTCACCACTGAGTCCACACTACAGTGAGTTTTGTAATATAAGAGCTTCTCAGGTTGAAGAAAAGAATATTGGCTCATGTCGTTCCCTCAAATAATACCTTTTTATTGTTATGCTGAGGTTTCATTGTTTGTTAAAGATATTTATTTGTTTGAAATAATAAATGTCCAAGTTTTATTAACAATAAAGCCAAATTCCAACCAGAAACAAAGACAATCAACCTAATTCTTGGATGCTACGGAAAAGCACACACATAAAGCTCAGTGGTTTTTATTATTATTATTATTATTATTATTATTATTATTATTATAGACCTTTATTAATAGGTGCTTGCAGTTTGTTGACTTTTTTGAAAAAATCAAGTTGTAAACTTTTATTACAAATTAAAAATGAAGTTCTTAAAAATCTCAACTTGACCAGATATGAAACAATTTAAAAATCTTTAAAGATGTATTGAGAAAAAACAGGCCTTTTTAAAAAACATGTTTGTCATTACCAAAAAGAGACGTCTTTAGGTAAAAATGATAAAAACCCCATGCTGCATAGATAATGCAGATAGTTTTAGTTATCTGGTCAACGGGCAAAAAGCAAGCACTTAAGGTCTTCAGTTCCAATCTTTTGTTCATTTCTTATTCCTGGAATTTCCTATTCGTTTCTTTCTTGCTCGATGACTAAGCTGGATGATGGTAGAGATTTTAAGCCGGCGCTTACTCAGCCCCGCCCTGCTCAGCCTCAGGAGTGGACGAATGCTCAGCCCTGGTTTGGCTGCTTTTGTCTCTTTGCCATCTTGCGGTTTACGGTTTTCTGGGCGTCTGCATCGGTAATTGAGGTTGCGACGGTACCGACGTTGAGGTGGCTGCTGACCTGGGTCTCATCTCCTTGATTTTCCTTATCTTCTTTATTGCCATCCCCTCTAGGCTGTCTTTGGTGAGGAGGGCCCCTGCAGAATCGTGGTCTATTACCTTGATCCATATTCTGTCTCACTTGTCTAGCTCGTTCTCCTGCACCCTGATTGTCAGCACCCTCCAGCACTTCTTGCACAGCAGGTTTGGAATACTGTGGCTGACGCCCACAGGGTCTTCGCGTGCAGTGAGGTGGGAACCTTCGCCCACGGTAGGGCCGGTGTGGCAGGGCGTGGCCTTTGGGAGTGCTCTCTGATCCCTCATTCTTTCCTCCACTCTCACTATTCTGGTAATTCTGCTGGTAATTGTGTGGAGAACCCCTACGACGTGGATAGCGTCTATAATGTTATGGTCTGCTGCCTATTTACCGCCTTGAACTGGAGCTCCACCAGGGCCTGTAACATTTGCTGCCTCCGCACCCTTTTCTCCTTCAACATCAAACTCCGCAGTCTCTCCATCTCCTACACTGCGAAGGTCCTTCCTGGGGTTATTCTTCTTTATGGCAGTCTGGTGTACAAATACATCTTCCTTGGTGTCATTCCTCTTGATGAAGCCATATCTGTTTCTTACATTAAACCATTTTACTGTTCCCAAAACCTTCGTTGCGATGACCTTCTTGTCCCCACCGGCAGGCGCAGCTGACTTGAGGCCGCCAGGGCCGTCGCTCCCTGCGCTGCTGCCCGCAGTGCCGGGCTTGGTGCCAGCAGCGCTGAGGCGGGGACGGCGGGCAGCTGCTGGGTCCCGGCCTCCCCTCGCTGCTCACGGTTGGGGCGATGGTGACTGGGGCTGGCTGTGGCAGTGGGGCTGCTCAGGGCCCTCTGGGGTCCGCTCTCCGCTCCTGCTACCGATCGGACCCCAAACCTCAGTGGTTGACTTAGCTTTCTAAAGTTGCTGAAGGTTTTATAACCTCCAAATGTCCTATTCCTTTTATAAAGGAAAAATTTCTTTATTTGAACAAGTTAGGTTCCAGCCACTTTTTGTGCTAGTGCTGCACTGTCAGCATAAGACAGGGAAGTCAGAGGAAGAGATGGATGGTGTTTTGTGTCTGGAGTGAGGCCTGTCAAAAGACTAACCATTCTGTGCTCTCTTATTGTTAGGATTTCTGCTTTAAAAACAAAATTCTAGGGCCGATAAGATAGCTCAGCAGCTTAAAGCACCTACTTAGGCAGGTGCTGGGACTGGGATTCGATCCCTACATGCCTTGCTGCCCCAGCCCCTGGAGCACGCTGAGATAACGATTGAGCTGGGCTTTGTGGTGCACTCCTGTAATCCCAGGGCTTGGGAGGCTGAAAACAGGAGGATCACTATGACTCCCATCTGTGTAGTGAGACCCTGCAGACCGTGTACTAAATGCAAAAAGAAGAAAAAGAAGAAGAAGAAGAAGAGGAAGAGGAAGAGGAAGAGGAAGAAGAAGAAGAAGAAGAAGAAGAAGAAGAAGAAGAAGAAGAAGAAGAAGAAGAAGAAGAAGAAGAAGAAGAAGAAGAAGAAGACTAGTACCACTACTTTGGATAAACTATCTTACCATTTAGCCTGACAGTTTTCCTGAAATGCTTTGCAGAAACAGAATAGAAGGTCAGAGTATGGTTATCACCAATGTACACAACATAAGATCTTTATGAGGATCAAAATGGGATAATTAAAACTCTGTAAATTGCAGATTGTATGTAATTTTCATATAGGATTAATATAGTTTGCTTCACTCAAACTTGCTTTTTCTTTGTCTTTAACTCAGCATACTCCTTATAAGCATTTCATTTGGGTCCCTTTCTAACTGGTAGCTCATTAAAAACTCACATTTGTATTGTGTCATAAATCATAGAGAAGGGTGTAGAAACTGCATGCGTGTTGATTGTAAATCTAATTTCCTAGAAGGAATGAGAAGAAAGCTCCATAATGGTTCCATCTAGAATTCACCTAATTGAAGTAAGTAAAAAAGGGAAAGTGGAATATTGCTTTAAATTATGATTACCGCCATTTCCTATGTGAAAGAGTAGAAGACCCTGAGAAAAAAGCTATTTAAGGAATTGAGGACTCTAATTGTAGGATTTTACTGTCAATTTTCCTTTCTGCAATAACTCTTAGGTAGAGTTTTGCCACACCAATAAAATACAGCTTCTTTGTCCTGCTTCCACATTGCTATTTTATTTTTGGATTAACTGTGTGGGAGATAACATTTGATTTAAGGAAAACTTGAGCTGGAAGGCGATAGGGGGAATTTCACAGCTAGGAATTTTAGCTTAACAGACCTTTCCTTGTGCTGAAGAAAGCAAGATATATACCAAAATTATAGAAATGTCAGATCATTCTCCTACTTAGCTACTCAAAAATAAGAGTTGACAGCTGAGTCTGAAAGCATGGTGCCTATTATTTAGGTACACATTTAGAATACATCAGTTAATTTTAGTGTAGGTAGATAAAATGTGTTTATGTGAAAATGTAATATAGATGTAATGTAAATAACACTAAGGCTATGATTTTGAAACTTTTTTTTTCAGGTAGCAAGAGGAATTAAACCTAGGGAAAACTGAGCTACATTCCCAACCCTTGCATCTTTTTAAAGATTTCAAGACAAGAACTTGCTAAGTATCCCAGAATGCCCAGAGATTTGTGATCCTGCTACCTCAGGCTTCCAAGTACCTTGGATTACAGATGTGTTCCACCATGTGTGGCTAAATAAATTTAAAACATAAAAGAACTTATAAATAGTACTTGTTGTTTACTGAAGAGATTAGGTAAAAAATAAATTTTACAAAAAGTGACCATGTGTCTGATGGAAGATATGTAGGAAGTGATACAGGAAGTCAGAGTGTGGTTGTGAGCATGAGTCATGATTGTCAACTTGACTGGTATAAGAGATACCTGGAAGACATGTGATACAGGTTTCTGGGAATTTGTGAGTTGGTCACGAAGGCATAATCTTGAGGACTAGATTTATTTTCTGGTCCCTTTTTATCTGTTGCTCTTCCCTTGTGCTCTGTGCCCTGGCCACAAAGAAGTAAGTAGCTTAGCTCCCCCACACCCTTCTACTGTCCCAAACCAGCGGGTTAGTCAATGAAGGTCACCTGGGAGAGGAGCGGGAAATTGAGGAGGGGACAAAGGACAGGAGATGCAAGAAATGGAGACAAGACAGGATTCTGATCAAGTCTCATTTATTCAGGGGAGGTGCTGGGTATATATAGTGGAGGCATAGGGAAATGACATCTGCAGGGAAAAGGCACGAGGAACCTAGGCAACAGGGCTCTGACAGGAAGTCCTACCTCCGGGCATAGCAGGAGACTTATGGGAAATAGGTGGGGTAAGAACTAGGAACTTAGCTCAGCAGAGGTAGGGGAAGAGGAAGTCAATGTCACTAATGACGCTGATGCACCAAGAGAATTTTATAGGTCAGAGGCACTCAGGTGACCATTAAGGGATGTGTGGCATGGAGTCATGATGTGGCAGATTCACAGGATTTAGAAAGACTCACTTGCAATAGTATTGGAGGCCTGGAGTTATTGTGCCTCCCACATTCTATCATCTTGTTTCTGCCTTGAAGCCAGTTGACTATAGTCTGAAATCTGTGACACCATGAGTCAAATTAAAATTCTGCCTCAAGTTGCAGAAGCATTGAGTATTTTGTTCTGAGAAGAGCAAAGTTGACCAGGACAATGGTATGATACAGAACGTTTAGGGGAAGTTAAAGAAATGGTAAAGAGAGAGCTTGAACAGGGTTTTCAAACAATGAGAGACATTTGGATAAAGGAAGAAATGGGATAAATGGGCCAAGGAGTGCTCTAGAAGGATGGAATAATCTTCATGGAGTAAAAGGTTCTTATTAATACAATAGAAGAGGGATTACAAAGAGAGGTCTACATAGGGTTGCAGTGACTTTTGATTGTAATGGGGTACACAGTAGAAACACTTTTCTTTGTTGGAAAACTTTATTATTAAAAATGTTGCTGTAATAATATTAGCACAATGCAGGATTTATTAGAAGGAAGCAAATAATAAGGAAGATAATGCAATAATCTTATAATAAAGTAATGAGAATTTGAATTTGTGTGGTGGCAGGGAAAATGCAAAACATAGTATACAAATAATCAAATTATCTTTTTAATTTGTAGAAAACCATCAGCAATATCATCAGGTTGGGGCTGTTGCTGAGAAGATGAAGCCAATATTGTTTTAGAAGCTATGAAGTGTCATGGAGCGCCTACACTTTGCCTCAAGGTGTTAGCTGCTATTTGAAGAGCTTTCTCCTCTTAACACTTTTACTTCTTTCACTCAAGTTTTTCTTCCAAAATGAATCAGTGTCTTACATGATAGAGCAACTCGCTTCTCATTATTCCTTTTTAGACATGCCATTGCCCTTCACAGGCATCACAAAGTTACTTCACTCATTCAGATTTAAGGAACTAGATACTCTTCCTTTATCTAATAGTAATACATACCATAGACACTGCTGATAAGCCTTCCATTCTGTGTCTTTTCAAGACCTCACAGCACCCCTATAAGGCATCTAAGCATACTGTTATGTCCATTTTACCAAGGAGATCATTGAAGTGTAAAGTAAAACTTTCCTGAGTACACAGTCAGGAAGCATGTTCCTCAGGGTGACAGTACAGGCCCATTTAGCTCCTTAGACACCATATTAGCAATGGTTGACACTGCCATCCACACTCCTGCCATCACAAGTGTCTCCTATCTCCTATCATTTGGGAAACATAGTATCATTATGATCATCTTTATTTCCACAATGAACTGATGAAATATTCATCATCCACTTCTATAGGTAAGCCAAAGGAAGCTGAAGTAAAAGGAGGGATATCCTGAAAGCATGATTGTCCCAGGAACTTGATTCTGGACCATGCTGGGGTTGTTTTCCTCCATAGCACTTCCATTCTTTAGAGTCCTATGCATTAGATCGATGTGAGCCAGTGAAGATGAACAGAGGGTAGAGGAACAGTGCACTGGGATTTCATACTTTGATAGTTAGAAAATAAAATATTCATGATTACCATGTAAGAGAAAAGAGATGTAGAACCACTTTTCTTTTTTTTTTTTTAAGAAGAATTTCCCTTTATTTTTTTTCCGTAATTTTATTGAGAAACAAATAGCAATGAGACAGTTTCAAATCAAATTAGTAGGACAATTTCAATAATTAACACATTGCATAC
>NW_004524585.1:8469296-8470482 GCF_000260255.1 Octodon degus | reverse complement strand
ATCATTCTATTCATTAAGAGAATGCAACTATATATCTATCCTAACCACTTTGAATACACAGATACAAAATGGACATTCATCGGTATACCCCATTTTTTTCTAAGTTCTGTTATTGAATATTATAGATGTGTAAACTCAGCAAAATATCCACTTTTCTATTTGATTCTTATAACACTTTCCTCACGTATGCTAAGGATGCTCTAAGAGCCACTGTATGTAAAGTGATTATTCATACCTGTAACCCTATCAGTTTTATGTCTTGTTTATGATAAATAGGAGAGAAGCATTCTTATGATATATTAAGTAACTAATAAATATGCTTGTCTCATCATCTATAGATCAAGGGAAAATATGCATGGAATAGTACATGGTTAGATACATATTTTCCAAGATATTGTTGGAAGATCCCTTTGGTTTTTTTATTGGATAGAGGTGCAGTTTCCCTGACAACCAGTTTTCTGAACAGACTGCCTATACTTCAGTGTTCTACATCTTACTGTGAAATCAGAGTGTAATATTCTTGCAAGACGCACATAAATTTGCTAAAGAGTGACTTTACAACTCGCATATGATTTCTTCTAGACATTACTGAGAAGATGTTGGGTAATGCCTGCCTGTTCATCAACCTAGAAGCAGGTCATTCTGGGTTTATGCTGATACTATCTAAACAGATAAACATTAGGAAAGTAATAGCTGGTTATGACAGTTATTTGGTCATTTACCAAGAGAAATTCAAAATGTTCAAGTTGTCTGTGAGCATCCATTTGAAGTCTTTCTGTGATATATACTTGCTTCTCCAGAGGACGCCTTCTACCTCAGGGGACTTCGGTGCAGCAGGGAAGGAAATGAAGAAAATGGAATTGGGATCGGCAGAGCTTTTTAAGTAACTGTTCAGTTTTCAGAAATAGTGGGAAATCTGTTTAGCCTGTGGGCACTTGTCCAGAAATATCATATTCAGGTTCATGGTTCTTCACGGAGTCTATGTATTTTTCACTATTTTTTGCTCATGTATTTTTTTTTAATCACAGCTTATTTTCAGTGTCATAGAGATGCCCCCTTCCTTCCTTCCTTTTTTTTCAAAATTTTATTGATAAATAGATAGCAATGAGACAGTTTCAAATCAAATCGGAAGTTCCCTCCTTCCTCCCTTCCTTCCCTCCTTCCCTCCCTCCCTCCCTCGTCCCTC
>NW_004524585.1:8462597-8468070 GCF_000260255.1 Octodon degus | reverse complement strand
ATAATGATGATTATTTGCAGGACTTGGGATTGAACTCAGGCCCTTGCATTTGCCAGGGAAACACTTATTCTACTGACCCATTTCCCTAGTCCCTAAGTTTTCATTTCTCTTTCATAACAATCCTTATCTGCTTTGGTATATCTTCAAATTGTCCTTTGTCTTTAGCAGACATGAGCTTCCACCTGTCTAAGCACTTCTTAGAAAACTCCAAGAAGTTAATGGAAGCATCTGGGTGTTTCCTCTTGTTCTCTCAGCACGTTTGCACAAAGAATGCATAGGATGACATATTGCCTCTCAGCTTCTTGGAATCTCCTTTGCCCATGTTTATTTGTTTTCCTCAGTGAGATACAGAGTTGCCCCATGCCTGTCATGCTCTCACTTGCCCCGGCATTGTCTCTATGGAGCTCAATGTACTAATGAAGATGCTCTTTTCAACACAATTATGCTTCCCATTTGTTTTGACCTATACTTTGTTTTCCAAAATTTGTGCTGTATGGCAGTGTCCTACATAAGGCAATCTTAGCTTCTGGTTATGAGCGTATAGACAAATTTTATGTATATGTGATTATGTTTTTCTGAAAGAAGCTTCAATTCCTTTCAGTTCAAACAAATCCCAATATCATTTAATAGCTTCCATAGGTTGCTGTGACTTCCTAGTTTCTCTTTTATTCCTTCTCAGTGTTCTTCTCTGGTAAAACTTCCCTGGCTAATTTATTCTATAAATGCTCCTCTACCTTGATGACTGTGATCAACTTGTTTTATGCAGATTAATTAGCATATTTTCCTTTCTTATATAATCAATTAAGCTTAAAACTTAATAGATCAGAATAACAGACTTAGCTTGTTATATAATAAATTAAATCAAATATCTAAGAAACTCTACATGTCCTGGGCTTTTGAGAAGATGTTTCTGAGCTTCCCTTTGATGTCAGTTAGCACCTCTAAATGTTTAGCAGAGCAAGATCTAACAAACACAGAAATTTGAAATCAGTTAAATGTAGAATTTCCTTTTTTTAAATTTAAAATGATGCTCATATGATATAGTCCACATGACAGAGAGTGCAGATTACTCAGGAGGACTGATGAAGCCAAGTGCTAAACAAAATAGGATACACTTCAGGTTCTACCAGCAACGATGTTAGGTAAACAATGGAGTATGAAGAAAGACATAGCCAGTAAGTCCTCAAGTAGAAAGGAGCCCATGAGCCTATTCACTGAGGCCAGAAAGGACAATATGTCATGTTTCAGAGACCCAAGATATCCATAAACATAAAAATAATTTGAAGATCAATTTTTTTCTGCCTGAACAGCCTTGTCCATTTACATGAGAGAATTAGATGCAGAAAATATGCATAGAAGCATACTAATTTTCAGTGAGAGTGTTTCATGGCTTCTCAGATGTGTGCTATTTTCATTGTCTCTTACAATTCATATATTTTTTTAAAAAAATTAACTGTTACTTTATTGGTTTACATTTTATTCACATTATTTCATAAGTATATATCCCTCTGCAACCTCTCTTTCTAGAGCCATCACACTTTCTCCCCTAATTCAGGAAATAATTATTTCTCCTTTTCTGTAGAGAAATTCAAGCACATCATATAGAAGGTGAAAACAGGACTTTATTTCAGAACCTTAGTGTTTCTGCATTGATATTCCTTCAAACTAAAGGAAGGGAAATGCTCTTCTGAAGGAAACTTTAATGAGATAATGAATCCCATTATATCGAAAATTTCTAATGTCAAATTCTAAGATAATGTTCTCCTTACCTTAACTTCTTTAGACTTTAATTTCCTTTAGCGTTTCTTGGGATCCTCTTATGTACAGAATTCTACTTGCTCTTTCTTTCATTGAAAGTAAGTCCCACACTACTATCTGATGCTTTACAAATATAGGTTGTGATTTATGCAAAAGGATATGGTGATGCATATTCCCATTCTTTTGGAGTTTTGTACTGTCTCTCCCATGTGTCTGCAAAATGAGTGTTTTGTTCTGCTTCAACAGACATGTTAAAGGCCAAGGTCAGGGCCCAAAGCAGCTTCTGAGAGCAGCTTTAGTCACTTCTCTTTGCTTCTTCTTTGGAGTTCAGTGGGTGGGCTTTCTTGAGATACAGACTTCAGTGGATTATTAATAGAGATCAGATTGGGACTGACACACATTTTCTAATTCAACTTTAATGAGTGATACGTTAGATACCTTGAAATTGGTTGCTTTGATTCACTTTTGGCAGTTAATTAGCTCATTCTAAACTCAAAATGGAAGAGGATTCAGGCCACAACCCCTCTTTATGGGTTTCATATTTATTGCAAGCAAATATGTTTTGTACACCCTCTTCATCTTTTTCCTTCTTACAAATGTCAGCTTCCTAAGATATCCCTGAATGGTACCACCATTTATCATACAATCATTTCATATACATGTACATAGAATATATTTTTATTATATGTGCATGTAGAATCACTTCTTTACTGAATGAATGCATACATTTAAATTCTAAAAATCAGATAGCCCTACAAAACTTATAAAGGAAAACTGAAAAACTTTAACTTCTCTTTTACCTCCAAATTATGTACCTGTATTTGCCAGAGCTGATTATTTTTTCTGGTTGTGTCTTTTGGAAGTTAATTAAGTTTTATTAATATATGCTTGTACTGACCTTCACTGATCACTATTTTTGTCTGTCAAGATAGAGAATGATTTTATTTTTACTAAACTACACCTCTCCCTTGGCTCTAGTATACCTTTATATTTTATACTAATAAACTGCATTCATGTATTTCCTGATTTTTTACAGTCCATAGCCAACAAGACAGTCAATTTCCAACTTTAAGATACATTGTAACCTGACTTCTTCTTGACCTCACAGTGTGTAAGTTCAGTTCCAAAATTCAGGATGCTTTACCTCTTCCCTTGACTGCAGTAAAAGATTTGTGATTTTTTTTAGCTTTCACTTTTTGCCTACTTATACTCTATTCTGTGTACAGCAGGTAGAGTGACATAACTAGATATTCATCGATGTTTTTCAAATACGCCAGGAATGCTGCTCCCTCTTCCTGGAATGTCCTATTCTGGATTTCCACATGGTCCTCCCTTTGCTGTCATTAGACCCCATATTAATATCTTTCATTTGAAAGAACACCTTTAATTTTTTTTCTAAAGAAGAAGACTGTTGCACACAAAAATATGTGATCTGCTTTTATAATCTTCCATAGAATGTGAACCACAAGAGTTCAGGGCTAGTGTTGACTGGTGTCACTGCCATGTCACTCTCTTCAACACAATGCTTGGCACTGAAGAGATTCCATAAATATTTGTAGGGTGAGAGATTATGTAAACAGACCATTATTGTGGGGAGAGCATAGCTGTATCGATGGGATGCTACACATGGCATCTTGAAATCTTGATCTTTTCTTGGAGAGTCACAGAAATAAGACAGAGAAAAAGTTACACATGGTGACTGTCCTTAACATTTAAGAAGACAAACGTCCCAAAATCTGCTTCTTTTGAGGATTACATGAGGAGTTTCCTTCTATACAGAAGCAAAGCTAATCTTGGTGTACCTTACTTTAGTCAGGAACTCTTGTCCTGAGTTGGGTAGAAGGGAATCCAATTGTTAACTGTGTCCCTATAAAAGTTACAGCACACATTACTATAAGAAGCTGTACTTTCTCTTTTGTCTGTGTTTGTTTTTTGAGGTTCATTTGTAAAAAAAAAGTTTATTCAATTGATTCATTGTACCTTACCCCAAACAACTTATCTTCTTAGCCCTCAGTTTATGTCATTTTATGTGTGCTTTTCTCCAAGGTCAGGTGGTACCTGTTGCTGGTTCCAAAATTTTTACCAAGCTTCATATTTATGTAGCTTACTGGTCCTCCATATCTCAATATGCCATGAAGGATATCACAGGGAAAAAGAATAGTATGTATATAATTCTTTTTCAAACTTGTTATTTTTCTATATTTCCCACTGAAGAGCTTAGCAGTGATACCAGATCTCCATGTCTTTTCAACCAGTGACAAATTCTGCAGATTATACCTCCTAACAGCTCTTAATCTAGTCTGCACCTCTGTGTTCCCAGAAAGATTTTTAAAGTTACAGTTATCACTGTAATTATTGCTTATAGATGCAACATCCCAGATTTAGGCTAATGTTCTTCCATGCTGTCCTCTGTATTCCAGGGAAACTCAAATCTGGCATGGATTCCATCCTTTGATGATTTCCTGGATCCCTAGGATAAAGGTCCATGAAAGACTGCTTCATTATGCCTTTCAATATTAGAGTCTTTCTCCAGACCATGCTCCTGCCAGTGTCCTGTGAAGATTGTTTACCTGCTGTCCTGAACGAGCAAGAGTTTAGCAAATGCACTATCATATTTCTTTCATATATTGCTTCCTCTACTTTAAGTGTCCTTGGATACTATCTTCCTTCAGTTAATTTCTACCTGTCCCTTAAGACTGAGCATAATCACTTTCTCTTCTATAAATCCTTTTCTGACTTCTTAGTGTGATTTAGGTGCTGTGTGTTGGTGCTCTCAGAGCAACATATATTGATCTTAAGATTCATCATGCTTACTATTTATCCCTTTCATTTGTGTATGCTTATAAAGTCATGGGATTCAATTAGTTTCCTGATCATCTTTGTATCCCAACTACATAGCCTAGTAGTGTTTATTAATTGTCCAGGGAAAGAAAGAAGAGATATATTTTAATGAAACCTTTGCTTCCTCTTCAGAGCCAGATGGAGTTAAGATTCACTGTCAAGGCCCTGTGCATGACTATTATGCACAACTACGTAGAGTGAGAAATTCCAAATGCAGAGATATAGGAATGGCAATTTTCTATTTTAGCATTTAACTAAAGAGTAGCTGTTATGTAATTGCGTGATACAGTCCTGGTGCTGAGGTTGTATGCGTGTTGAAAGGAAGGGAGATTGCATAGCACAGTGATGTGTAAACTTGAATGACCTGTTTAAACTTTATTGTTCCTTCAGTTCACTTTTCTATAAACATTGAAATGGCCTTTCTTCCTTCCTTCCTTCCTTCCTTCCTTCCTTCCTTTCTTTCTTTCTTTCTTTCTTTCTTTCTTTCTTTCTTTCTTTCTTTCTTTCTTTCTTCTTCTTTCTTTCTTTTGTTCTTGGTACCGGGACTAGAACGTGGGACCTGGAGTTTACCAGGCAGGCACTTATGCTGCAGAGCTAGCTCCCTGGCCTGCGTATTGTTCTTAATTTGGATATTACATCTATCTGCTTTATATATAAAATAGTTAATGTGTTTTAACATGAACTTCAAGAAGTAAGGATATCTATTTCTTTGGCATGAATACAATTACTAGGTCACCATGATCTTACAAGTGTATTAAAACCATGGAATGAATGAGTGATGAAAAGTCATTAGACTTGAAATTCCTCTAGTGATATTTAAATTTAATGAATTGGTATATTTCCTTTCTTATAAATGAAATTTGAAGAACACAGA
>NW_004524585.1:8451240-8462497 GCF_000260255.1 Octodon degus | reverse complement strand
CAAACATCATTTATAGAGATTTGGTTCTGGTTATAGCCTGAAAGGTATTGTTTAACTGTACAATTGTAACAACATGACAAATTAGGAAACAATACTCGTAAACAGATTAGAATGACTACAGCAAGGCATTCAGTTGTTGAACTGTGTTCTTCACCTTAAAAACCCTGCCTGGAAGTCCATTCCAAACATTCATTACTTGCACAATGAAAAAAGTGCTTCCTTATGTCTGTGTTGACTATTTTCCTTTAACATTCATTAAAGGCTCTTTTTGCTATATAAACAGAATAAAAAAATAATCTACATTACCTACACTTATTATTTGCTGCTTTTTAAAAGTCCTATGTGTTGTTTATGAAGCAGGAAGGGTCTGTCCTATCAGTTCTTGTTTTTATTCTATCTATCTATCTATCTATCTATCTATCTATCTATCTATCTATCATCTATCTATCTGGTACAGGGCTTTGCTACACAGCTCAGACTCATAGTGAACTCCCATCTCACCCTCCCCAGGGTTGGAATTACAGTCATGTGCCAACACGCTCGGTTTCAGTGGCCAGTATGGCATGCCATACCAGGGGACTGAACCTTGGTCCTTGATAGCCAGGCAGGTGCTTAGACCACTGAGTTATCTCCCCAGCTCCAGTTCTAATAGTTCTTGTGACTCATGCTTTTCCAACTATTGTTTTCTAGATTTTATGATTATAATGTTAAAGTTTTAGTTTAATTTTTTTAAAAAAATGATGGGATGTAGATACACATTCTCAAAAGGATTTACTACAGATTTTGTAGCAGCTACTGGAATTAAACTTATAGGATGGATACATTATGACCCAAGAAAGCAAAAGCAATGGCCATGATAGGTGATGGCAAAAGCATTTTCTCTCTGGCCGGCATGATATTAAGTACAGTGGCATATAATGGATTTATAAGATTTATGCCATTGGGGTCACTTCTTTTTTGTGCTCTGAATTGTGACTGGCACCCTATAGGTGTTTGATAAATATTAATATTGCTAAATTTAATAATAAATGAAAAGGAAAAACTGATCTTGAGAAAGCCTGTGGTAGATGCATACCAGAAGATATGATTCTTTGTTTCCAAAGGCAATCTTGTTTTATTTCAGATATATCCTAAAGATTTAAATTTTTATTGATTTAATTTTTTTTTTTTTTTTTTTTTTTTTTTTTGGCAGAACCGGGAATTGAACTCAGGCCCCTGCGCTTGCCGGGGAAGTGCTTGTTCTACCGAGCCATCTCCCCGGCCCCTATTGATTTAATTTTTGAATAATAAAAAGCTGTTCATATCCAATGTCTTCATTTAATGCAGAGCAAAGTTTCATTTTCACATCAAACACAAACACAGACACAAACCAAAATTGTAGACTGGTTCATGTAAAGCTGTATATAAAAATTAAGGCCAACAAGTATGTAAAATTAGCCTGTAAGTCTCAACATATAATTCCATATGTCTTGGCAGGGTGATATGAAAAATAAATCAGCAAAAAGGTAGGTATTAGATCTTCTCTTATATAATTTCTCACTATACTTTTTTTCTCACATCTCCTCAAACCCACATAAATGCTTAGAAACTAACAATACTAGATTGAGAGGAGTAGGAAGGAAAGTGAATATGACTTGATATAAGAGAAGGACACAGTGATGATCAAATCAGGGCAGTTTTAACCACCCAGATGTTAAATACGTGTGTCTGCTAACCTTGACTGTCTATTTGGCTGGATCAAGAGAACCGTCAGTGACGTGATTAGAAGGTATTAACCTCATCAGTGTGTTAACCAATTAATAAATTCATAGCTCAATGGACTGCTAGTAGGGAGGAAGTGGGTCATGGGGACATGACCTTGGGGACTATATCTGGTTCCTGACCCCTTGCTGGTTTCCTTCCTGGCCACCATCAATTGTGCAACTTTCTCCCGTCAGGCACTGGCACCATCATTTCTCTGCTCTGCGGCCAGGTGACTAAGGATTGAAATGTCTGAAATTGTCAGTGAAAACAAACCTCTTCCTCTTTAATTTGCAGCTGTCATGTATTTAGTCCTAGTAATGGGAAAGCTGACTCTTGCAATATAGAAATTTGAAGTGGATCTCCCAAAGTAGCGTACGGTTTCATGATGGATTTAATAACACTGAGAAATACTCACGTAATCGTAGAATTATTTGTTTTCTGAGATGGAGAGGATGCTAAGCCATAAGATTTGTCTTCCTGATTCCCCAATGGCTCAACATAACAACATGGCTTTATTTCCTATATTTCATCTTCATACTTTTCTACTGGATGGTTAAGACCAAGGTAAAGCAGGACCTATGCAACAAGAGTTGTAGCTTTTGGGTCTGAGAAGGTCAGTGAATTCCCCTCAGGATTTATCCTGAGATCCCATATCTCAGATTGTAGAGCTTTTGCCAGTGTCAGCCATGTGGATGAGTCATGGCCATTGTTTGGCCAATGTGCTCTCTGTGAAAGCCTAAGAGAGTATTTTCTCTCCATGTGACTCTCCTTAGGCACACTCTACATCATCGATCACTTTCCTCTTTGGCCCATAATCTCCTTGATCAGAAAAATGGGACACTAATGAGTTACATGACATTACAGTACAAGTTCTCATATGTCCTGAGTCTTAATTGACCTTAGAAGGTTAGGGCCAAAATGTTGGCTTTCCTTGTAGCCCTCCTTTTTCTCTAATTTTGGTCTGCAAACTTAGGTTGTTAACCATCCAGAAGACAAGCTTATTGTTGTTATCAAACAACTTAGGCTATTAAGCTTAACCTCACTATCTGTCCGCATATCAAACATCTTAGGAATAATAAGCAACAGGCATTTTTCATCAAGTATTGATATGTTGAACTTTAAGTGCCTATGTAATATGATAAAAACATTTAAAAGTTATATTATATTTTAAAAATAGCATAAAGAATTCTATACTTCTCATGTTTGCACATAAGTCAACAATTTCTGACATTGTCAGTTAAACAGAAGACCCAATGCTATTATGGGCTACTGGACTCTTTTAGAATATTTTGCTGAGTTTACAAACCTATAATATTCAAATAACGGAACTTAACAAAAAAAAGGGTATACAGATGAATGTCCATTTTGTATCTGTGTATTCAAGGTGGTTGGGATAGATATATAGTTACATTCTCTTAATGAATAGAATGATTTGTTCTAATGGTGTTTGTAAATAGGATCTCAGGTCCACATCTTGTACAGCAATTAGCCACTAAGAAGAATGTATGCAGGGTCTTAGTTATTGAAACTGTCCTAGCGATTTGATTTGAAACTGTCTCATTGCTATTTGTTTATCAATAAAATTATGAAAAAAAAAGATTTGTCTTCCTGCATTGAGGTGGAGTTTGGATTGTAGCATGGTAAATGGCTGGATTGTGTAAATTGCTGTTAGAGTGTGACTATACAAAATGAAATGGACATTTTTGATTTTAAAGGAATTCATTCAAAGAATAGACTTATTGATTTTATACAGATTCCACTTGCTTTCAAAACTGTTTCATTGGAAAGAGAATCTTTTGCTTAAAGGTCGTGTTGAATGATTGTTTCTACCTGTATAATAAATATCTTGCATCTATGTAAGAGGCATACTTAGAATTTTCACTGTTTTACTGAGAAAACCAGTGATCATGGAGACCACTTACACACGAGTTTAGAATAGGAAAACTTCACTAAAAATGAAGAAAACTTATAAAGTTCAGTATAATGGAGTAAACTACCAAATATCCTTTTTTTTTTAACAATGTGGGAAAAATATTGACTGAAAGCATTTGAGCTACACTTCTTTCACAATAGCGCTTCTATGTAAAGAACAAAATTATGGGTCAAGTAGACATATGATTATACTTGAATTTTTTAATTTCTAAGATATTCTTTAGATGCTTCAATTTTCATTTGGGAGAGGTCAGATTGCCTAGCGCAAAATCTCAAACAGTGTCAAAGAGCATTATGCCAATTGATGTTAACATTAAGCAGAATTGAAAGTTCTTGCCAGAAATGACACTATGGCTCAAGACCACGCTGACTGGCTGGAATGAGGCATCTCTCTGGAAAACGTTGCTTGTCAAAGATAAAATACTTTGACATGCTCGCATGCCTGAAGTGTAAGTTTCATGTGGATCACCAACTGGGAGAGCAGCCATGGCTCTGAGGTACACTTAGCCAGACTTGAGACTAATGTGGTAATTTAGGTTCTGTGCATATATTCCAGGTGTAGCCAGCTTACCTGACTCCTCGCCAAACGGGACACTGATGGGACTTGTGGCACAGGGTAGTATCCTTGAAATAGAATAGGATGATCAAGTTCTCTCCACAATTAATAAGCCAGAAGCATCAAGTTCTACTTTTTGATTTTAATATGAACATCTTATTACTGTAAAGTACAGGTGATGTAAAGTGTACCACTTTAATTTATTAACACATATTTGCAATACATAATGACTACTCACTGTGAGTGCTTGACACATGTAATAGGACACACCTGATTCCCTTTAAATTCCTTTTCTCTACCCAACCTTCCACCCTCTTATTGTCTACTGGATCCTTTCCCATTTACAATATATCAATTTCTCTTTTTATTATTTTTATTTTATTTTATTTTGATCCATATCTTGATTATGCTTTCAATTTTTCAAATTTGAGAAGCTGTATAATATTTGTTCATATGTATAACTTATTTCATTTTACTTGACTTTCAAGGGCATTAGTTTTCCTATAAATGATGAAGTCATTCTTTATATGGCAGGGTAGTATTACAAAGTGCATAAATGCAGTTTTACACATTGCTATGCACATATCACTGTGTTATGGTGCCTTTAACCCTTTGAGGAAAGAAATAGAAGGTGAATTATGACAAATGGAAGTTCTGTTTTTAGCTTTTAGAGGAATCTCTGTGTTGATTTTCATGTTTGTAGTAGTACACATTCTCTTCAACAGTGAAGGATCCCTTTTCCCCACAGCCTCATCAGCATTTGTTATTTTTTTGATTCTTTGATGTTTGTCATTCTTTCTGGAGTGAAATGAAATCCCAATTTTTTAAAATTTAAATTCCCCCCATTAACAAAATTTACATTTCCCAAATGGTCAGTGACAGTGAACATTTTTTATGTGTTTGTCATTATTTCTTCTTTCAATTGTCTGTTCATTTCTGTTTTCTGATTTTTTTAGGAGGGAACTATTTGTTACTTCTTTATATATTCTAGGTATTAGTCCTCCCTCCAAAGTGTAGCTAGAAAAAATTGTTCCAATTCTGTATATTCTTATTTATTTATTTAATTTATTTACTTTTCTTTGGTGAAACAGAGATTGAACGCAGGCCCTTGCACTTGCCAGGGAAGTGCTTGTACATTCTCTTTTAAATCTCTTAGTTGTTTACTTGCTGTGCACAAGTTACCAATTTGATGTATTCCCATTTGTTGGCTATTTTACTTCGCAGTTATGGTTCTGTTCAGAAAGCCCTTGCTGATGCTTGTGACTTCAAGAGTTTTGACTTCCTTTCCTCTGAGCAAGTTAAGTGTTTCTGATTTAATATTTAGGTCTTTGAAACATTTTGATTTAAATTTACATGATAAATTAAGTACATGGTGAGAAATATGGATCTACTTCAATCTTCTTCATGTGGATAGCCAGTTTTTTTCATCACCATTTGCTAAAGAAACTCTTTCTCCTACCATATATTTTTGAACACCCTGTGGTTGAGTGTGTTTGGGGTTATTTCTGCATTGTTCATTCTGTTCCATCAGTCCACATAACTGATTTTATCAATACACAATGCTGTTTTAATTGTTGTATCATATAACTTGAGATTTGGGATTGTGATTGCTCCACTTTTGCTTTTGTTAACTAGGCTTGATTTTACTATTCTGTGTCTCTTCTGGTACCATGTGAATTTTAGAATTGCTTTTACTACTTCTATGAAGAGATATATTTTGATTGGTATTGCATTAAATCTGATTATTTTGGGGGAATATTGCCGTTTTGACTGTATTGATTCTGCCTATTGAGAAATAGGGAATATTTTCCCATATTTTGATGTTGTCACCAATTTTCTTTTCAGGACTCTATATTTTGTGTTGTACAGGTTCCTGACTTCCTTTGTTTTGTTTCTTGCTTTAAGCAATTTATTTTAATGAAATGGACTTACATTTGTTTCTGAAGTGATTTATCTTAATATATCTTTTCCCCATGATGATTTACAGGCTCTTCAAGCCAATATGAATATTTGTCAATATCTGAATATTTGGGTATACACCTGCATAATACCTCAGCAATATCTTTCAGCAAGAAAAACACTAATGAGTAAAGACTAGACACAATTACAAGGTACAGTGAAAATCTGTTGCAAAAATTTCTCCGATAAGAAGCACCATACCTGTTTAACTAAGAAAACCACCCCTACAACACAGGATGACTTTATTTTTGTGTGGGACCTAGAACACTTAAACTGTCAATTAGGTACTGAATGGCAGAGCAACATCCCCAGTTTATGCCATGAATTCATAGGGAATAGGTTCCAACAACTCAAGCTCCTTCCCATTGGTCCTCACAAAGTGTGCTCCTCTGGGAGGGGCAGGCTGACACTTCAGTTGAACCCAGATACTTTTCTCTTTGGCTTCCTTTTTTTTCCAATCATTTTTCTTGACATATTTCAGGAAGCTATCATAACCTTTTGAGTGTTTAATATAATCAAGTATATTAATCCTCTTGGCAAGTATCTTGCCCTTAACTTGCTTGTTTACAACAATGCCAACAGCATGCTGGATAGCACTGTAGATACTTCTCGTTTTGCCATGGTAACATTTGTGAGGCATTCTGTTTTGCACAGTACCCATTCTCTTGATATTTACAATATCACCTTTTTTTTTAGATTCACAAGTTTTTGGCCAAAGGAACAACCTCCTGTTTTCTAAAAGGCCTGGAGAACATATACCAGGTTTCCTTCCTCTTGCCCTTTATGTTAATCATTTTGGTAAATTGCTGGAAGATGGCAGTTCTGGCATAAAGCGCTGATTTACTTTGTTAACTTAATTCCTAGGTATTAGTTTATGTTGAGACTGTATTGTTTTCCTGATTTCTTTCTAAGTTAGTTCATCATTTGTATACAAGAATGATATTCATTTTTGTATGTTAATTTATTTCCTACTGCACTGCTGAATTTGATTACCAATTTAAGAAATGTTTTTGGGGAATCTTTGTTGGTCTTCTTGTAAAGGAACATATCATCTGTAAGATATGATAATTTATTTCTTCCTTTCCAATGTATAACTCTCTTATCTTTTTCTTGCTTGATTTCTCTGGCTAGTGTTTCAAGTACTGTGTTAGGTAGGAGTGGTGATGATGGACATGCTTGTTTTGTTCCAGATTGTAGAAGGGAAGCTTTTATCATCTCCCCATTTAACATGAAATTGGCCATTAGCTTTCCATGACTGGCTTTTATCAGATTGACATTAGGTCCTTCTATACATGTTTTCTTCAGAGTTCTTTTTCTTTTTTTACATGAATGGGTTTTGGGTTTTGTCAAAAGCCATCTTGAAGGGGAAAATTACATGAAGTCATCATTTCATTAATTTGATGTGTATATTGATAAAAATATTTGGTGGAAGTTTTTTAATTAAAATTTTTTTATCACATGTCACATTAGAAATCTTGTAAGAAGCATCATGATGAGTGTTGTGTTCCTTCTATCATTTCAAACTTTCAGATTTCTACAGATTCTGTAGGGAACAGCAGTAGGAGTGAAACATCCACATCAGACAGTACAGGTGTTTACCAAGAGAATACCAGTTCCTCTCTAGAGATTAGATTGGTTAGTAAAATAAATTGCATTCACATGTATAAGTATTGCATTATTTTGTTAATGTGAGAACCTGAAAGAGTAATTAAAATCTGACAGGTACAATAGATACTGTGAAAGGACAAGAATTTGCTCAATGGAAAGGAAAAACTGGGATGAGGAAAAGGGCAAATGAAAGAAGAGAAAAAGATATATTTAGGTATATATGCAGGATAGTTTGGATAATTGTACTGTTGATTTCTGCTGCTCTTTTCAAAGGAGCAGTTAATATTTAAGTTTTTATTCTTATTTTTTCTTTCTTTTGAATTTCTTACAATATTTTTTTCTTTAAATGAATCTTTCACGTTTATATCTGGTAACCTAAACAACCAATTTGAATATAGTATCATGCAATAAAGCAAGCATTGTTGAATTCCTATTGCTTTGTTTGGTTAACTTTTGCACTATTTCTAATGTGGCTATTTCTATGATTATTTTGTATTCTTTTTTAAAAAAGAACAATTTTTCTTTAAGTGTCCTTTGTTGTCAAAAGCCTAATTTTACCAGACAACACTTGCTGGATCACTGTAATGGTGACTACCTATTTCAGATAATTCCTGTGACATGTCCTATTTGTGTGTCTCTTCCTTGAGGGGAGAGCCTAGCAAGATTACTATAAATTTTGCTGGTTTTCTAAATCAAAGACATCAGTTTGATTATGGAGAATTTGTGAATGCTAGCTAGATGAGCAAACCCAGTATCAAACTTCTGTCAAAGAATCTTTTCAAGTAAACATCTGCAAATATTTCTGCATCTTTGTACCTGCAAGTGACATCTTGAAGGAGAAAATTACATGAAGTCATCATTTCATTAATTTGATGTGTATATTAATAAAAGTATTTAGTGTCAATTTTTTAATTAAACATAAAGGTGGACCTCTAAAAATTTTATTTCATCCTCTTGACAAGTTAGAAACATGAATGTTGCAATATTACTTTAAAAGTTTGAAAAGGTTATATTTCACTCATATGGTAGAAAGGGAATCACCGTTGTACTTTATCTCTTTTCTTACTACATACAATTGGAGTTTTCATTACTATATTGCTTTTGAAACTGGGTGCAGTTCCTCACATTTACTTTTCTTGTACCCAAGGAACACAGTACCAAATTCTGAAAGATGCAATTGCTATGAAACTATCAAATCCAGGTGCTGGGGATATAGATCAGTAGAATAAGCACTTGCCTGACAAGTGCAAGGTCCTGAGTTCAATCACCAGTAACACACACACACACACACACACACACACACACACACACACAAAGAAACAAACAAAAACCCCCTAAAATTGAAAAAATTTAAGGGCCAGCCAAATAGCTGAGCAGATTCAAGCACTTGCAAGCAAGGCCAGGGGTTCAGTCTCCGGTCCTGCCATGCTGACCCCACCCCTGGGGCATACTGAGACAGCAATTGAGACTGGGCAGGGTGGTGTGCGCCTGTAACCCCAGAAATTAGGAGACTGTAAACAGGAGAATCACTACACATCCCATCTAGAAGTAAGACCCTGAACACCCTGCAGACCTTGCTCTAAAATATAAAACAAAACAACTACAAAAATACCTAACAAATCTGAGCCAGGTGTCAGATTGGCATAATAGAAACTTAAAGTGCTAAGTGAAATAGTCCACAGGAAATTTTAAAAAATACATTATGTATCATTTATATTGTTGTACGTTGCTTCATTTCTGCCTTTGTTTTTGTGTTTTCTTTTTTCCTTTTTAAAATAAAAAAATACAATCCAACACAGTCCAGTAGTCCACAATAGTAGAGGGTTGTCTGCAGAAGTTGTTGACTAGAGCCTTTTACATCTCAGCATATTAATATGGCCTTACTTTATATACTTCATTTTTATACTTTTCTGCTGAATGTTTAAGACCAAGATATAGGAAGACCTATATAACAAGAAGTGTAACTTTTGTATCTGATAAGGTCAGTCAAGTCCCCTCAGGATTTATCCTGTAACTCTGTACTGCAGTTTGTAGATCTTTTGCCAGTGTCAGCCATTAGGATGAGTCACGGCCAATGCTTGACCAATTTGCTCTCTGTGAAAGCCTGAGACAAAGTTTTCTCTCCATGTGACTCTCCTTGGGGACACTATGCATCACCAATCACATTCCTCTGTGGCTCCATGATCTCCTTGATCAGAAAATTTGGGACACAACTGAGCTACATGATGTTACAGTACAGGTTCTCCTATGTCCTCAGTCTTCACTGACCTTGAAAGGGTAGGGCTAAATATTGGCCAACCTTGCAACCCTTCCTTTTCTCCAATTTTTGATCTGCAAACTTAGGTTATCAATCCTCCAGAAGAGAAGCTTGTTATTACTCTACAACATATGTAGTTCAGTTTACCCTATCTCCCTAAATAGCGAACATCTTAGGCACAACAAGGAACAGATATCTTCCATCAAGTATTGATGTGTTTTAATTTAAGTCCTTACAGAATATGAAGAAAAAAATTTAAAAAATTAGGAATAAACACATATTTTTACACAGAAATTTGGAAATCTAACCATATGCATACAGCATTGTGGCAGGACAGTCCTGTGACTTTTTTTTTCTTTTTCTTGTGTCTTTTTTTTCATTTATTACCCATTTAAAAAAAGAAAAAACAAAACATAAAAAAGCCTTCTACTTGTGAGACTGTATGGTAATAACTGGAATGTCATAACAAGAACTATGTATTTAGAAGACCAGGATGACAGACATTCCAAGTGTGACCCTTCTATAACACAGTGCTATCTTCAGTGCAGTTGCTTGGTTCACAGGTATCAGCATAGATAGTTAGTAAGGTTGAGAATCCTACCAACTGACTGTTAGCTTCAAAAACATGCTAATGTTTCTCACAATCATTGCCTTACCCACAGAAGAAGGACCATTTTTTATTTGTATATACAGAATAGTTAGGATAGCTGTATGGCAGCTTTCGCTTGGTTCAGTGAGAGGAAGGATTTGTAGTAGTAGTGTTTGGACAGGATGCCCTGGTTGCTTCTTGTGCTGTGGATGACCGCTGATAAGGTAACAGTGTGCGATGTATTAATTATTGAAAATATCCTATTACTCAGCTTGGAAAGTGTCTCATTGATATTTGTTTCTCAGCAAAATAAAAAAAAATACATTCTAGCTGAAGATTTCGACTTCGTTTTTTTTTTTTCTCAACAAATAATACACTGCATATATTCTTCTTAGTGGTTAATTGCTGTACAAGATGCAGACTTGCGATCCTATTTACAAACACCATTAGAACAAATCATTCTACTCATTAAGACAATGCAACTATATATCTACCCCAACCACTTTGAATACAGATACAGAATGGACATTCATCGGTGTACCCCATTTTTCCTAAGTTCCGTTATTGAATATTATAGGTGTGTAAACTCAGCAAAATATTCTAAAAGAGTCCA
>NW_004524585.1:8425741-8448350 GCF_000260255.1 Octodon degus | reverse complement strand
GGAGTGGTGGGGGCGGCCCGAGGGGGTGGGAGAGGGTCTGGCCCACGCTGCGCCTGGGCTGGGACTGGTTCCGCCGGCGCAGGGTAGCAGGAAGCTCTCCACACACTCACCGGACCTGGGCTAGGCTGAAGATTTCGACTTTGAAAAAATTGTATTTGTATAACTGCTAGTAATATTGAAAACTAGTGAGAATTTTCTTTAACAATTAAACTTCAAAAAGTATGAGGTCATTGTAGGGATATTTTCTTTTTGCTATTAGCAGGAAATATCAAGACAAAAATGTATGTCTTTGACAAGCAGCATGTCATTTCAGTTTTGTTTGTTTGAGTAATTTGCACTAATGTCCAGTGCATCCCAAGCTGTGTAGTAGTTCTTTGGCCTCAGAACTCTGAATAGCCAGTGTTTCTCAACAACTAAGATCAAACTTACAGTAGAAACTTTCAGGTGAGTGTATATTCTACAGAAGAACTTAAATAAAATGTTTAAATAAATGCATTCAAAGCTAATGATACATATGCATACATTTTTGTATGCATACACATATCTGTCACATATATTTCTTTGCATGCAATTTGTCAGGATCTATACAGAATTTCTATTAAGGATTTTAAAATATAGGATTGAAACATTCATTTGACTTCATTAAAATTTTATGTCACCACATTTTAAAAATGTAACAAATGTTAAATGGAGTCATTAGTTGTTATTATATCTTAAAAACTGAGTTTATACCGTTACCTGTACATGGTAATCAACTGTTACACGGAAATATAGTGTACAACTGTTAAATTTTCCCCAGCCACTATTTCACTACTTTTAATCAAAATAAGTCTCGTCCTTAGTATTCACTAATAGGAATCCTATTTTGTGGAAGGGCCAAATTACCAAGTAAGGTTGAAGAATGGAAAAAAAAAATCATAGTAGTTACTACCAAGACAGTCTTAAGGATTTTGTGGTGTCTGATGTGATTTTTGCCTTTTTCATTTCTAATTCCATCAGTGTGAATCACTTTCTCCTTTTGTTATGTTGACCAAGCATCCTTGAATATCTACTCTTTAAATTCTTTTGAAGAACCATTTCTTCAATTCATTTTTTTTTTGTATTCTATTTTTCCCTCAGTTTCACTGATTTCTATTCTGATCTTCTTTGTTAGGTTGGAATTTGGATTACTATATGAGATTCAGTATTAGATTACTTATTTGAGCTCTTTGTTTTTTAAAGTTATGAATTATCATGATATTTTAAAATGATTTTCTACATCTGTTGTGATGATTGTATATTTTTTATCATTTATTCTGTTAATGTACCGTATCACATTGACTGCTGAGCTACTTTTACATGTTATATCAAATATGTTTTTTGAAAAAAAATCTATCTCATTCAGTTATAAAATAAGCCTATACTGAAAAAATATACAATAGTTAATGAAATACACACACAACAAAATTGACTCGAGAGATCCAGAGCAAAGCGCAATACAAATATTAACATGGTACATAATGAGTCTATGATCAATTTTTCTAAGTGTGAAATAGTTACTAATGATAAATACTAAAATTATTTAATGTTGTATCTATTTGTACTTTTTGTTTTATTAGTACCTATTTGCTGTACATAATGGTCACATTTCTAATGAGGTCTTGGTACATATTCATCTTGGTATCATATCTTATTTTTTTCTAATCTGCTCCCCTTTTTCTCCCCTCTGTCTATCTCTTGATTCCCTTCCCCTTTGCAAAGGATGGAACTGTATATTTCCTAATACTTATCTGTGATTCTGGTTTATTTGTATTTTGAGTTTCTTGTACAAAAGAAACCATGGGAAATTTAAGCTTTTGTGTGTGGTTTATATTACTTATCATTACAGTCTCAAGTTGCATCCATTTTACTACAAATGACTGAAGCTAATTTTTCTTTATGGCAGGGTAGTAGTCCATATTGTATAAGTAGCACATATTTTATATCAGTTCTTTTGTGGATGGACATACGGGTGATTCAATTATTTTTTTAGTGTGAATTATGCTTCTATAAGTGTAGGTATGCCAGTATCACTGAAATATGATTTGTATGATAAAATATATTTTTTTAGATATATCTACTGTGAATATCAAAGTATAAAGTATTTTGTACCTAATTGTAAACTTTTCTTCAGAAGCCTTGTTTCATACTTGTTACACTTAGTGCAACTTTTGAATAAAATCTTAGTATTTCCTTTCACACTTGAAATATTCATTTAGTTTTTACCAATAAACAACTTGGCTTGACATTGTCAAAATAAAAAACCAAAACAAACAAACAAAAAGACTAGCAGAAATCACCAATATAATAATCCAAGTTTTCCTGTATATGTGCATAAATATAACTTTTTCTCTTCCTACATTCTTTTATCCTTTTCCTCATCCCAGTTCTTACTTCCTATTGAACAGTTTCTTTCCCTTTCACAGTGTCTATTGTACTTTTCAGATTTTATTTACTCTTTCAAGTTCTCACACTAGCAAAACAATATGATGCTGACACATGTGAGTCTGATTTGTTTTACATGAGCGTGGAACAATTGTGTCCATTTATCTATAAAAACCTATGATTTGTTATTTTTATAGCTGAGTGATATTGTAGACTAGTGTATGGTCTCTTCTGAAGAAAGTTCCATGTGCTACTAAGAAGAATGTGTTCAGTTGCAGTAGTGGCAGTAGGGTATAATGCTACGTAGATCTCCATTAAGTTGATTTGTTCAAAGTTGAGGTTCAGCTCTGTCGGTTATTTTTTTTGTTATTGTTGCTATGTTCATTCAGTTGATCTGTTTCTTTGCAAAAGTTTAATATTTCTGTCACCCACTTTACATTGAAACTCATTTTATCTTTTAGGTCAACCAGTGTTTGCTTTATGAATTTAGGTGCTTCCTTATTTGGTACATGCATATTTACAACAGCTAAGCCTTTCTGCTGCATTATTCCCTTATGTGATATGTGGTGACCTTCTTTGCCTCATCAGTTTTAGCTTGAAGTTTAATTTACCTGAGAATAAACTTGCTGCCTATACTTCCTTTCATATACTCGGTGTGTGGAATGTTGTTTTCCATCCTTCATTTTTAAAATCTTTCAATATCTTTTTGATTTACACGAATTTCTTAAATGCAACAGATTTCTATATTCTGATTTTCATTTAGTCTGCCAATCCATCTTTTAATTGTGAAGTTGAGTCCATTTACACTGCGAGTTGTTACTGAGAGGTGTGGATTTATTCTTAGCATTCTGCTCTACTGTGAATGACTCCTGTATTTTTCCACTTTTGTTAAACTACTGCCCTTATATGAAGTATTTATTACATCTGATGTTTTGATTTTGTTGGCTGTCTTGTCTCTATCTAGGATAATTATTAGTAGTTTTGCAGTGCTGGCTTTGTGTTCATGTATCTCCTAAGATGTTCTTAGTCATGGAATGACTTTATTGTTCTTCCAATTTTGAAAGATAGTTTTTTCCCCCAGAATATATTTGTCTGGTTTAGAAATTATTTTCTAGGTATTTATTTATTTATATTTGTATTTTACAGAAGGGTCTACAGTGTGTTCAGGATCTCACTACTAGATCAGACTCCTGGTGGTTCTCCTGTTTACAGCCTCCCAAGAGCTGTTATTATAGGCGCGCACCACCATACCCAGTCTCAATTGCTGTCTCAGCACGACCCCGGGGTGGGGCTGGCACTGCAGGCACAGCATCGAACAACCAGCCCCTGCGCCTGCTTGCAGGTATTTTAATTTGTATTTTCTAGGTTTGAAACTTTGAAAATCTTTTAATGCTCTCTTAGCCTTTGTAGTATTTTTTTTTTCTATGAATTGATCATTTATTTCACAACTTATAGATTTTATATTCATACATTTACAGTAGTTTCTGCTTTGAACAGGTTCAAATACATTTTTAAAGCATATTTCATGAACTATATTAAAGGTACATTTGGAAAAGACAGTATCATGACAATTAGTAAGAAAAATGTTAGAAAGTAGCATTTGATAGGATAAAATTGGCAATTCACATCATACTTCTTTGATAGCAGAAATTACATAAAAATTGACCAGTCTTATTCTAAGGAAATAACAGTTGCATCCTGATTTTGTTTTATTCAAGAGACCAAGATTTGAGGATCCCAGAAGCCCATTGTTGCTGACTCAGGTTCCACAGGCAGAGTGAGCCGCTGTCACTCTGCACCTCTCTGGGCAAATGCATCCTCGGCCTGACTTCCCTTCCTAGAGAGGAAAGCTCTGAGTGACCCAGTGAAGGCTGCATGCCTCAGAGAGGCCCTGATAATACAGAGGCTGGCAGTAGGCGGGACTCTGCTGAGACACACCCTGAGCCTTGTGCCTGGCAATCAATACAACTACCAACCTGCAAGGCTAAAGCAGACTTGGCAGGCAAGAGGATGAGGCCCTTTGAAGATTAATTTGATAGTTACAGTCAGTCTGTTATTTGTCTACCATTCCTCTTGAGTTCTTCAAAAATTAAGTCTATGTTTAAAGGTACAGTAGAAAAGTATGCACTTACAGAATCACTTTATGTATTTATTTGGTACAGCGTGCACAGGGTCTCATTACATAGGTCAGATTCATAACATCCTTGGTTTTCAGCCTCCCACACACTGGGAACTTGTGCACACGGCTACTCCCAGTCTCATTCTAAGTGTCAGCGGGCACCGGGGGTGGGGCCAGCATGGCACACTGGGGATGGAACCCCGGTCCCTCTGCTCTGCCTAAGCAGGTACCTTGGTCCGTTGAGCTCTCTGGCAGGCCCTAGGATGACTTTAAATAGAAGTTGTAGTAGTCCCTGGGCTTGATGGTGTGTGTTTTCTTCTTCATATGTCCAGTAGTTATTTGTCCCTCTGCATTATGGATATCCTTGTTTTCCGCGGACTCCAGGTTACTGATGGTTTCCAGCATCACAGCTCTGTACAGCTTCCTCTGCGCTGTGTCCAGCAGAGCCCATTCCTCTGGGGTGAATCTGATGGTCACCTCTTCAACGGTGATTGATTCCGTAGGACGCATTGCCATTTGCAGCTTCCCGGAGGGCGTCACTCACAGGCTCGCCCACCGAATAGGAATTTCTGCCGCATTCTGGGAACCCCCAGACCCAGTCCTAGCCCAGGCAGCGAGTGTGTGTAAGAGCTTCCGGCTACCCTGGGTCGGCGGGACCTATCTGTAGTTTTTTTTAATGTATCAGTTATTTAATTAGGTTCTTAGTAAGAAATTTAGAACACTAATTTGTGAGGATGAATTCCATTTGTCAGAGCAAAAACGGAGCACAAGTAGTCCTGGAGCTGAGGAATAGCTTTGTTTTTTGCTACAATCTATGAGTATACCACTTTCTGATCCATTTGTGCTGCTCTGAAATCTGGTATCTCTTCTTTGATGTTGAAGTTCTCGCCCTCCTGGTGTCTGGGTTTCCACAGTTTCTTCTTCTTTAAGCATCAGGGAGGTATTTGGGGATTTTCACCTTGCTAATGTCAATTTTTGTAGAGGTGGCAATGACAAATTTCTGGTGTGTTCTTCCTAGAGGAACACGATTAAGCCTACGAGGCACAGTCACAAGTGGCAAGCCACTGACTAACTGCTTCAGGAAGACTACTCTCTTGCCTCTATGACACCCAGTTAGGATGATCAAGATGATGCAGGGAGTGATGCTAGCTCAAAGTTTCCTCACATGCTGACTAAAAGGTTTCTTGCTGTGGCTGAAGAGCTTTTGGGACACATCTTCATAAGGTAGTATCTAGGCATTTTTTCACAGCTTAACCACGTGCGTACCTCCACTCTTGTCCCCTCCAACTGGTTTTGTGATCATAGCAAGAACTTTCTCCCATTTCTTCTCAATATTTGATTTAGCAGCTATGTACTTTCTCTTGTACAAAGGCTTTCTGGGATACATAGTAGATTGGGAGTATCTACCAATTCCTCTAAATATGACAGGATTTCGGCTTCAGTGGTGCCCCTTCTTGGACTTTCTTGCCTTCACCCTACCCTTTTTACCAGTAGCACTGGCAGAAGCCTTCTTGGTTTTGGGTTCCTTCTCTTTAGTGTCTGGCTTCTCAGTTTTTTCATCCATACTCTTGCAAGATGGGAAAGGCTAGCATAGTTTTTGTTGCTGTCCTTTATTTGTTTTGTTTTATACGGTTCTTTTTTTGCTTCTATATTACAGCTCTTAACATTCTATCCTTTTGTTCGATATCTTTAAATAATGTGTCATAAGGCAATTCTTTTTATTAGCATTTTTAAGATTTAATTATCTGTATTTCAAATTCTTTTATAATATTTGAAATCTATTATGATTTATATTATTAATTGTTTAAATTCCATGTGGGATGCCTTCTAGTAAAATTAAGAGACTCTATGTTGAAATATTTAAAAATTATAGAGCAATTAGAAATCAAGTAATGTGTAGATAAAAAGTTTTATTCTGATATTAGGAGAAAAATGGAGGGAATAATTAGGAGGAAAGGACTGAAGAAAGTTGAGGTGAATATAAAATACCCACTCAGCTTCATACAGACAAAAAGAAAATGAGAGGTGGACAATACATTTTTTCTTTTCTTTTTTTGTAGAACGGGGGATTGAACTCAGGCCTTTGTGCTTGCCAGGGAAGTGTTTATTCCACTGAGCCATCTCCCCGGCCCCTGACAATACAGTTTGTGGCTTTCAGTTACTGACATAAATTAGTACAAATGATCCTAGGATATTTCCTAAAAATGGATCAAATGAAAGTAATAATAAAAATAAATTTATGACTGTCCTACTGTGTGAATATGGAAAACATTATACTCAGAATTTCAAATTCTACTTGCTGCCAGTAGCTGATTCTGTTTGATGACTTTCCACTAATATTCTAAACATTGTTGTCTCCATCTACAACACTAGCATGAGTTGCAAGCTGATGAAGGCTGTTACCACAGAGCATCTGACAGGCTAGAAGAAACATGTAAAACTGTTCCTCGTATTATCAGAGGCCTATTGAGTTTGACTCATCCTGAGAAATTTTGTATAAAGTTAACCAAATCAAAGGAAGTGAGACTGAAAAGGAATGGAATACCAGTGTGATTACCATCTTGTCACTAAAGTCAACTCAGTCACAGATCAGTTCTAAAGCTCATTCTTTGCCAAGTTCTTGTAGGTGGCAAATAGCTTCAGCTGACTCCAGCTGTACATGCATTTGGTTATATTAGGAGCTGCCTAAAAGAGATGAATAAAAACACAGCTTTTAAAAGGGTATCTGCATTGAGGAAGCTCATCAGAAAGGAATTAGAGCACAAAGGCAAAGATTAATGTGTACTTACTAAATAATTTAATTGCAAAATGGAAGAGCAAGGTAATGGGTGAATTAAAATAATTACATAGGCAAAAACATGATGATCATCTTTACATGTTGAGAATATACCATTTAGATACCCTCATAGCATAGGCAAATTGTTTAAATTCTACAGATATGGAGGGTCCTCACTTCTTGAAGCATGGGGGAAAGGTTTTGTAGTTTTGATGGATCCATCTGCCCCCAGGCAGCTGCTATTGATCCTAGCTTGGTTGAGTTCATGATATTTTTATGACAGGGATTTATTTCTGCTGAAAAAGTTCCAAAACATTTATGCCTTTGAGACGTTTTTAGGAGAGGTCTCATACTCTATCAGGAGAAGTGCAGAGTCAGGACTGTAGATTGTTTAGTAATACAGCGTTGAATTTCTTTTAAAATTTGAATAATAGAAGTCATATACAGTGGTGCTGCATGCTTTAAAGAAAACTGGTGTAGTGTTTGAAAACAGGAGGACTAAAGAAAATCTGTATTATCCCAAAGTAATTGCTTTCTTTGGCCTTTTCTTCTGGAATTCAGAGTAAGTCATAAGGTTGTGGTTATGCTTCACTCATATTCTTGTTCTCTAATTTATTAAGAAATAATTTTTTATTAAAGTTGTAAGTCAACACATCATTGATGTATATCTTGTACGCTTAGTCCTTCCTTGATTCTGGGAAGAACAATTTTTAAAATATATTTTCGAATGTTACTAACAAATCAAATTTAGTACTTCATCTTGAAATGTTACATTTGAAGAATATTAGTAACTAGTTTCAAACACAAAGCAAGTGAAATGATCATGACAGTTTATGATCATGATAGTAATCACTATAGCTTCCTACTTGGAACAGAGAATGCTGCACACAAGGAGGGCAAGGTTCCTTTGCATTCATAGCCATTCAATTCTTATCAGCTTATAATAGGATTAAGAATCAAAAGGAGCCATGTCTGTATTCTATCCATGAAACTTTCATAATACAGATTAGAACTTTGCTCTTACAATCCATTATTTCTTTCTACAAAGATTTCTAATCATTCGATTGCAAAGGTGGCTACTAGCATCACTTAAGTCTCCTGCACATTTGCAAGCTCCCTGCTGCCTGGAGTTGTGGAATTCTGAGTGCCTTTGGTTTGAAAAGCTTCTAATTGCTCACAGCTGAGTTACCGCATGCCCAGCAATAGAGCTGCATTTCCCATCACTTGGATATGTTTAGTTCCCACTCCCATAAAAGCAGTATCCAAGAGAAGTGCTTCTTAGAGTTTCACTGCCTCATCAACTAATTTCCTCTTCCATTCCCAGAACCTGCACTGGAAGGTAGAAGGCTGTTATACGTTCCAGCATCCCCAGTACCAGAGGTCATGGACCTGGTTCAGGGTTAAAGTCTCAGAACATTTTACATAAACATGAACCTGCTGACTTTATTCTCTTCCGAGGTAGCTTCAGTGCTAACTGTAAGTGAAATGCATATGTTTCTCTTTTTGGATGGCTGCTGGACACATTCCCAGAGCCTATTTGATAGCTATGTAAAACTAACAAGAGGGCCAGCCTAGAGGGTTTTCGCCTTTCCTTCAGAGGTCCTGGGTTAAGCCCTAAACCCTTTGAGATTTGCATCCAATGATCATATCCAAGTTCCTTAGACTTACTCATTATTGGCTAAGTTCACAGCTTTAATTTGAGATGGTTAATGAACAATATATCTGAATGCTTATCAAAAAGATATGCATCTAAGATTATAAATGGAGAGCTTATAAGTCCCTTCCATTCTTTCCTGGGAGATTTCAGGTTACAAAACAGAATTTTATAGTATGTCAAGTCTTTTAGCGATGACAGATATGAGAAAAAACATTGGCAAAATAAAAAAGTCAAATATTTTCACACTTAAATAATGTATTTCACTTTTAGAAATTGTTTAACTATTTGGAGTCAGTGATTATTTTTTAAATTTTACTTTGGCCATCTTTAACAATCACTTGGCTATAGGCACAGTTATTATTTCTTTTAGTAATAGATCACAGATATCAAATAGAGAATTTTGTTTTTATATGAAAATCTGCTTCTTATTAGGCATAAACACCCAGTTTTAATCTCATTCTCAGCACTATTCAGTGAGGCATTCAAGCAGGTTAAAAATTCCCACACAGTTTCCATGTGCACTACTTAGTCACAAAATTCAAAATAAAATTCTTCTCCTCTTAAAGTAGAACATATAAAACAGTCTCTCACTTGATGAAATCTGGAAATAGCACATTTTCAGAATTTAAGAGGAAGAATCACTACATTTTTAAAAGCATTTCTTTGGAAAATCAGTAGATGTCATTTAAAAATCTTCCTGCTCTCTTTTTTTTTTTTAATTGTGGAGAAATAATACTGAAGCTATGGAATTAATCAACGTGTGTCTCCTTTGTACAGCATGAATGAAGATATGGTAGACCATAATGAACAGTGAACCATCTAAAACATCTCAAAGGACACACATAATTATTTTAGTGTTAAGAAAAGCATAAGAAAATGAGCAAAGACAGGCCAGTCAGAGCATGGAAAGTTTGAGGCCAGTCTGGACAAAATTGTAAGTCCCTATCTTAAAATAAAGTATTAAAAAGGGTTGGTGTATTTCCTCATGAAGTATTTGCTATGTATGAGGCCCTGGGTTCCATGAAAAAATTATCGTAATATTTCTTTATAGAAAGTAAGTGATTCAATCTATGTTCTTATGTGCCATCTATAGCTACAGACTTCACATTGGAAATTCATAAAGATTTGGGTTTTGTAGGCTTCTTAATGGGGCACTAATGTTACCGTGGAAAGTTGAAATTGGTTGCAGTTCAACATACATTGATGTCCAGCTTCCACTGAAAACTCATTCTGCAAATTATTCTCTACCAAGAAATGAAGGTATATCTTGAGTAGTAAGGAAATAGTTGGCCCACTCTTCCTAAACTTATGTAGCCTTTTCTAAAGACCTTCTACAAAACTTCATAATTCTTCAAACAGACATTTTAGTAGATATTTTCCCCACTAAATTACAATTGAAGAAAACTATTTGCCATACTTCCTGTGGGCCATTTATTTCTGGCTAAAAATCAATTTTGAGAATGAACAAAAAAATGTGGCAGTGGGATGGTGTTTAGGAAAAAACATACAAAACAGCTAAACATAATTTCGGACAAATTGTGTCTTGGTTATTTTTCTTGTTGTTGAGACAATATCCTCAGCACTCAAAGTCGTAAGAGGAAAGTTTTATTTTGGCTCACAGTTCTAGATGTTTCAGCCCGTAAGAGACTGACTCTAATGCAGGGTGGCCTGACAGGGGGGCATTTCGGAGTGGCGAGGAGGGAGCAGAAGACGGTCAGCGGCAGCAAGGGCAGCACGTATCTAACGATCTTCTTTCTGTCCGGTATATCCCATCTAGGCTGCTTGCTCTTAGGGTGGTGGCACTTCCACCCAGGACGAGGCACTCTTAATCTCAGCATTATGCCCTGGATCTCCTTATTACACAGTAAGTACCAGCGTTTCACATAGTAGATCCAGACACCTCAATAAAACCTCACCTGAGGGTTTCGGTGGGACATCTAGATACAAGCTATACTGGAGAGACCATCTACAAAAAGCAGAACATCTTGTAAAGACAGATATGAGTGGGGAGTTGGGAAAGCAATGACTTCCATAGCTTTGAATATCAGAAAGAAGGAAGGCATAGAAGAAAAACAAAATTCTAAATTCATGATGTTGAAGTCGAGATAAAAACGATTAAACATTTTCTATCATTGATGTGTAAGTTAAATATCAGTGTGTGTCATTTATGAAATAACATCTTTATTGTAAATAGTAATTTTCAAGGTAACAAATATAATACATGTTGATACTACTGTGAATCATGTACTGAAAACTGGTAATATGGTAAGTGATTCATAATGTGCCAATATTGTTAGACATTTTTATTAGAAAAAACTTTATGAGAAATTATTAGTATTCACTACTACTGGTAGAAGTCACTATCAGTCCTGGAAATTAGATTTTCATAGCTATCTCTATAATACAGCATAATGTATATTTGTTTTGCAGCAGCTTGCTTTATATGTAACTATTGCATATTCCTCCTGTATGGATATTTTCTTGCAGAAGAAATAAAGTCCAAAGTAATGTGAATTCTAAGCAGTAAAATAAGTAAACGGAATCTTGTACAGAGTAATAAGCTATGAATGATCAAGAAAATTATTTCAGATTAGCTGCAATAGTTGAAGGATATTAAATGTCTGGAAAGAATTTTTTAATCTATGGAACTATTAATATGTCATTATCATATTTGCCAGTTATTCTAATAGTCTTAAGTGCAGCCTCAAAATTTTGAGTATTTAGGAATCTGTATTTTAATATATCAAAGAACAACACGTAAATATGACATGTACACATAAAAATGTGTTCCTATATTGATGAGACCAATTAGTGTGAATGGGGCAAGAAGCTAAACTGTTTTTCCATGTAATGGCTTCAAATATGTACATTTATAATGGCAATTGCAAAAAAAATCTGTATTAAGGAGTATAAAATCCATTCAATTATAGTTATGAGGTAACCAAACATTTAGTTTCCAACTGTCATATTTTAATACTAGTAGAGATAGTGATTTGGCTATCTGGATTACTTTCCTAAATAAACTACATATGGTACATTAAAAAAATCTTTGCAATGTGTCTTTTAGTTTCAAACTTACCATTTCCCACATGCAAATAGGTTATTTGTTATACCAAGTGCTTTTAAGGAAGAGACATGGAATAGTGATATGTTTCAGTTTAGTTTCATCATAACAAATCAAGACGTATTAGATTCACATCTGAGGTAATATGCCAAGTCAACATGGCATTACATAATGAAATTCAGAGGCAGACCTCATCCTGACACCTAACTTTAAAACCCAAAAATTAAATTAATAATATTAATACCTCTGTAATTCCTGCATGAATTCGTCTTACATCATCAGTAATATATGCAGAAATTTTGTCATTAGTATTATATAATAAATTGGGTTGATTTTTGGACAACCTCATTGGCAAAAGAGATTTTGAAAAGTTTCCACTTTCTAATATCTATCTTCTTAGAAGTTAAAATTTTCCCCTTCTCTAGTAATTTCCAGCTTTTTCCATTTGGTTGCTGTTACCATTTTTTTTTAAAATGTTTCAACTGGAAGAGCTGCCAAGCAGAGATGTCTTTTCAGGACACGGAGGTGGAGTGCCAGTGACTGGTTCCAACATCACCACTTGGTGGTTCCCTGCCAGCTACCAAGAGGAAGGGGAGGTCATTCTCTCTTCTTGGCACTTAGCAAGTCATATGATTCATCATTTCAGAGATGCATGGCGGTGTTGTGAAGCATTCATTTTAATGTACAGATTTTAGAATCAGAGCATATATCTGAGCTATATGGATTAAAGAAAGCTTTTAGATGAAGTGCTGGCACTAAGAAAATGAACCATACGGTCTGTTAAAAATACAATAAATTTGATATATGAGGTTATCTCAGTAGCACTGAAAGAATGATTTCCTTGTTTTGAAAATAAGCCATGACCTTTTCTAAGCCTCTATCTCCCCTTTTATTAAATTTTGGAAACAGCATATACTAAGGAATTAAAGGAGATCTGCTAAAGGTACTTGTTTTAGAAAAAGCATGATACAAAACTGACACAGTGAAAAACAAAGCCACAAGACATCTAAGGAGACATTAGGGAGGAAGCTCCTATAATCTTGTGTGTACATGATTTTATGTAACTTTGGATATATTACTTAACCTTCCTTGCCTCATTTTTCACCATCCATAAAAATGACAATAATTACACTTGCCACCTGTGTACCTCAAAGGGGAGAGAGGAGACTAATGAAATGTCTGTCAAGGGCTTTGAACTTTCCAGAATAAAGCTTTACAACTCTATAAAGTACAAAGTAGTATCCTGAGCTTGTATTTTTCCTGGCATTTACCTCAGTCTCTCAAGTTTGTTGTGTGCCATTGGCTACTGCTGCTCGCAACAGCTCTCTCCCTTCTGGTTATTGACAGATCTGTTTTAGAGAAGTATGAAGCTGCTGCTGTTTTTCATGCAGGACTAGGGGGACTTTTCCATCTTGGTCATAGCATCTGACACTTTTCTTCTAACAGGCTGTTTCCCTGTGCATGTTAGAGTGCTTTGTAGTTATAGGACTGTGGGTCATTGACAGGAGAACCAACGTGGGAAACATCAACTCAGACTTTCCCAAATGCCACATTAATACTGAGCCCATATTGTTACAGAGCCAACTTGGAATGCTACAACACTTCTCCCCCTATTGTAAAAATCCTGCCCAACTGCAATCTTTTAGCTTATAAATATTTTTAAAATATTCAAATTCTACCACCCTTTCTGTCTTTTTAACTTTTTGATTTTCCTTGAAAGTAGGGCCAGCAATAATTTTTCTGGAGTAGAAATCAAAACCTGAATCTTTAAGGTAGCTAAGGCTTTCTGGAGCTTCTGATGCTGCAACTTGCAGTGGTAGTGAGGTTCCTAAGCTGTGTCAGTCCAGAGGTCATGGTCTAATCACAGGAGTAGGTTACTCCAACTTATTGCTGAAGTAATAAAAATGTGGAAAAGAAATCTTGAGAAGTCATGTAACTTAGTCTTCAGCCTTTGATTTTTCCTCACAATAAGAGGAAAAAAAATTCATAATTTTGAGAAAACTTCTGAAATCTAAGAAAATAAACTTTTTCCTGACTAGTGTTCTTCTAGTAGTCAGCAGTGATTAATGCAGACTGTAGTATTATTAAATGTTTGTGATATGACAGACAACACTGGATAATTTAAGGGAATTTTTGGCATTTAAATCGTTTAAGCAGTTCAATTTCAATTTATCAAAATAGAATCCTCACATACTCACCATTATGAATGGGCAACATGCAAGAATAAAATGCTTCTATCACCATAGGCTGTTGAGAATGTCACACACACACACACACACACACACACACACACACACAGAGTTTCATTTCTTGGCTCTCCAATTCTTCAAAAGCTACCTGTATGCTCTGCATTCCAAGATGCTTCTTAAGACATCAGGTCCATGAATATGGATTCCCTGGAGAGGGTTTAACAATTTCCATTTCATCATTCATTTTCTTGCCCCTACAGTGAATTTATGATCTTCAGAAAAGTTTTTTTCTGCTGTGGGTGATATTATTACAATGAAAGGAGAGGTTTCCCAAAGTTCTGTACATGACTTGGATGTGGTGCAATGGGGTTGCTCTGAAGGATTTCAGTTGAAAGGTTCATATTGCCATGTAATTTGTGAGCATGCCTCTGTTTTGTCCTCACACTGTTTAACTCAGATGAATTTTCTATTTAGCCACCAATTCATTTTATATTATGCCAGTAACAAAAAAATATATAAGCTGTGATTTAAATGATAAAATGTGAGCAACTTGATTGCTAAAATTCTATATTTTTTATATACATTTGATAAACTCTTGGTTCTCTATGGATGCATTTTATTCTGGAACATGAGATATGTGCTAATTAAAAATATGTAATTGCATGGGGTGTATGATGCATAAAATCCTGGTTCACATAGCTCTTCTTTTTCAGAATACATTTAAACAGAATGCACATAAAGAAATACAAATGAGGTTTAATTTTATATGTAACATCTAAAATGAGAACTACAGCAATGAAAAATATTGTAAATGGAGTTTGAGGAGAAAATAGGAATAAAATCTTTATTTCATTACTCTATCCCATAATTATATCTGTATTCTCCCTTAATCTCCAAATTGTTTCAGGGCTGGTAGGAGAGAGCCCAGTGCCATCTTGGGATATTTCAAAATTACTATTTGCATTAACATGTATTTATTCATCCTCTCCATTAACATTGGAAAGAATAAGATTGTAATGCTATTAAAATGCTGTAAATAATGAGGACAGGGTCCCTATTCTTCCAGAGTTTAGTTTATATGATGACAAACAGATGGTCAGGCAATCATAACTTAGGGCAGTAATACAGTGATCTGTGTACCTACAAGTGCTTCTAGACCATCTTTAGAGGCTGGATGCCTGGACTCGATAATGGTGGTCCTATCATGCAGTCTCCCCAAAAAAAACGCATGTGGGAGCTTATGAACATTATGAGGTATTGCAAGGGTGGGAACTTAATTAGACTCCATGCCATCCTGGTGAATTTATAAGAAGAGTGGGAAAAATCAGAAGACACACACACACTCTTTGTCTCTCACCATGGGATACCCTGTCTCATCTTGGGACTCTGCTAACAAGAAGGGCTTCACAGATGTAGCCCCTCAAACTTATGCCCCTAGAGCCAACATCTTTCTTTCTTTAAATTCATTCATTCTGTGGCATTTTATTACTGGTAATAAAAACTGGACTGACAAAAATGGAATGTCAGGGAAGGTATCCTTTATCCCTTGATATCTTGAATCTAAATCAACAAGGAAATATCTAAAGGAAAAAGAATTATTTTTTTAGGAAAAAGAATTCTAAAGAGAAGAAACAACTTATTTGTAGATATTTGAATGTGCAAAGAAGGAAATATGAAAATGGTAGTATATGACTCATCATGGTTGACTTATTGGACAAAAATTCAAAAGTGCCAATGACATTTATGTTATAGTAAATGTATCAGCATTGGAGATGGTTCCAGGGTGAAGATAAGAACAGAAGCAGTCAGCGCCATTGTAAAACAATAACCCAGAGGAAAAAAATTGATCAGTGGGACACAAAACCTAAACTGAGGCAAGACTCATATTCACAAAGAGCCTACATTTCAGGGTCTTAGTATTCATTTTTACATGAAATTATATAAAGAGCTAGTACAGTTTTATCTGTGTGTTGATTTACTTAAGTATATCCACTGAAATATAATTTCCATAATTTTTAGGTATTTACATTTTATATACTGAAAGCTTCCAGCTTGGAACAGGCATCTTCCTGACCTTGAGAGGGAGGGTGGCAGGTGAGGTCTGAGTGTATCATAGTCATCAGCAGGTGAGTGTTGTACCCCAAACTGTACATTAGGTTTCTGGCCAGGCAAGAGCATTCACTAGACTCTTAGGCTACTCCTTGTGAGCTGCACATTCTCTGCTTTTGCATGCCTTATGTCAGGACAGCAAACAAGCCTCTCTAAGCTTCCGCTAAATAGTGATGTTCAGGTATTACTAGTTAAACTTACAACTCTGAGAAGAACTAAAAGAGATAATGTTAGATTTGGAAGAAAGAAGTTAAATAATGAATGTAATGCAGCAAAAATGATGATTGCTTTAAATTAGACAGATTAAATAGTGAAATAGATTGATATTATAGTACAAGTATATGTTTGAGAAAGGGTTTTTACTGTGTATTTTAGGCTACCCTTGAACTCATTAGATAGCCCAGGTTGTGCTCAAACTCATGCAATCCTCCTGCCTCAGCCTCCCAAGTTATGGGATTATATAGTAGACAGATTTCAAGTAAGCCAACCTCCTTTCCTACATCTAAACCTAGCAGATAGAATAATTTCTCCTCTTTGTTAAAATTTATCCTTGTTCTTATCTTTTAAGGATCCTAAAATACTCCTAACTCTAATACACATTGCTTCCTTCATCTAAGGACATATTCTCTCATGAGTCTTTTTTTAGTGAGTGAACTGGTAATTGCTGTTTTATAAACAAGGGAGCCACACAGTGGAACACATCTAAATTTAACCATTCTGGGTAGTAAACATTTTTTTTTTTAAGTCCTGGCAAATCTCACTGATGGATGCAAATTCTAAGAGTTTAGGAAGGAATGACACAGATTTTTAGATAGCTAATATTTGGGCACCTGAACATTACTACTCAATAATTTAAAACTTTAAAAGATCTGCCCAGACTGGACAAATTATTTTCTCATCAGCAACATTAACCACTACTACAGCTGAAAAGACAAACAAACCACAAACATCTGAGAAAGAGATGAACTCAGAACACAAGGAAGAGAACTTCTGCAGAAAGCAAGCAACACAACTTCCCCTTTCTCTGTGCTGGATTATGTCCAATCCACCCTAAATTGCTGAAATGACATGTGGTAAACTTGGACGACCTAGAAGAACAGAAACACATCCAGCTGTGCAGATCTGGCAGTTTGCTGTTTCACCTGGTATTTTTGGAAAGCAAGTCAGCTGCCACACTTTTGGATCAATCACTTATAGTAAGTTAAACGTTTTCCCAGTTTCCTGGCACTGGTGATGAAAAATATCTCAGGAAAGATGGAATTCATAGAGCAGATTTGTAAGTACTCAATTACAGCCTTCAGGCGAATTTAATCTGGAGAATTGGAGAATTCGTTCATTTTATTTTTAAATTACCTTTTCTGCATCTAGAAGGAGGAGCTAGTAATGGTTCTGACATTCTTTTATAAAGCTCTTATGTTTCTATAACACAGCTTTTAATTTCTCTGGAAAGTTTAAAACAGATCAAAGAGCTTTTGCTATGTGTTTACCACGTCTGGTATTTGACTGCTGGAAAGATCGGTCCTTTCCACTGGATTGCACCTCTGTGGCATTCAGAGATTCTGTCCTATTTATGCCATACCAACCTTATTTGCATCGGTTCATGGTCTCAGGTGCTCAGCTGATAACCGTAGGCAAACTTTCACTGAAGTTCAGTGAAATGGCAGTCTTTCGTACATTTCTTCCTTTTGCCTTTTAGAGATTTTTAGTTTTTTAGAAAAATTTAAACAATCTCTAAATTATTGTATCGTACTGCATGTTTTACAAAACAAATGAAAGAAAATGTCATAATAATAATGGAGTAAGGTAAAAAAAAATGGTTAAAGAGGATTCAAAAAGGATAGGGCTTCTTTTAATTAGAGGAATCTTGAATGACCAAGGAAGGGAAGAACATACAGCATGTTAATAACTAAAGTAGACAGAAATACAGAGCAAACCACTTGAACAGAACCTCAGAACTGGAGATCTCGTGCGAAGTGCAGGACAAGCTATGTAAGTGGCTCACTGGAGGTAGAGACCACAAGGTAGGCTTAGCTGTGTAAATGAATAGACCTTAACTGAGAAACTACAAGTAATATTGGAAAAGTCACTCAAGGCAACATTTTATGGTGCATTGAAAGCAAAGGTTAGAGTTCATGTCTTGTCCTGCTGCTCATACCCAAGCCATGAAAATCCTTTTCTTTTTGTTGGTGTGTAAGACCTTGCCCCATCCTGCTCAGACTTCCCAGGGTATTTCTCATTCTGTCCTTCGTGAGCTACAGCCAAATTAGTCAGTTATTATTTCCCATGGAACATGAAGGCTTTCCCTTCTCTTTGACTTTGTTAATGCTTTTTCTAAATAGTTTTCTTATCTCCTGCTCATGTAAATTGGTACTTCCACTTTAGATTCTCAGCCTTCAGTCCTTTTCTTCCCAGATCCTACTTTTGGAGCTGATCTAAACTTACACAGAGCCTTACTGAACAGTTATTTTCTCACTTGTTTCATGATTAAATGTAGATATATCTATCCTCTGAAATGACAAATGAGTAACATCTCTGCTTATTTCTTTGTATATCTCCATAAATTCAAAAACAGTAATATGCATATTAAAAATGTTAAATGTTTCTTGGGTAGATAAACAAACAAATGGGCAAAACAAATTTGGAGCTTAGAAACTATATGATGTTATTGGAAGTTTAACTTTCAAATAAAATTCTATTGTTCAAATCTTGTTATAGTATGAAAATATGAATGTGTTTTATAATAGCTATAGTAAAATCACCTTGATATAGAACATTGACAGTAGACTGGATATAAGGAGGAATAGAGAATATTCTCATGAAATGTGTTTTATTCCTTCCAATATTATTTAGTTTAGACTATAAACTGTGTACCAAAATTTGAAGTATAATGATATTATTTCATAGATACATATTAAATAAATGCTATCTTATTTATAGTATACAAGATGCAATAAAAATGAAGGGAGCTTAAGGAATCATTAACTATGAATCTTTGGTTGCAAACATTATTTTAAACTCTATACTTAGCCTTTGTAATTACATTTTGAAGAATTTAAATTTTATAAAATAATATATATCAAATTTAGTGTTAAAAAGTTCTAAGTTAATGATAGTCTTCTTCGAAGCATATGAGAAACTAGCATGTAAGGAACTATCCCAAGTACATCTGATACTAAATTAGGTAATAAATTGAAAGACATGGAGAGAGTAAAATACATATGAATATAACTGTATAATGTATTTTCTACTTGAATAATAACTGTTTCCCAGAATATATTTTCTGTAGCTTTTAAGATTGTATGTGATACTAAGAATACATTTTTAAAAATAATGAAGTCTGAATTACTTTGAGATTAAAATATTTAGTAAATAAATACAAATGAATTACTGATTTAATACCTAATTGAATTGCAAATGCTCTCATTTTGCAGATTTGAATGTAAACCTTTTATTTTGAGAAAGCAATTAAATTATTAAAAAAATTATTAAGAGCACAGTGAGTATATTCTAAGGGGAGATGATATCTATTACTTTTTCAAAAGGTCTGAGAAATAATATGATCAGCTGTTTTTTTTCCCCAAATGTTTCTGCCAAAAAGTCAGGGTTAGAAAGAATACTAAGCACTGAATTTAAAAAGAACACAAGGATTTAGAAATAGAAACCTGATGACTAGAAAGTAATGAATTACAATCTGTTCCTCCTCTACTGGTTCCAGTATGCTGCACAGTTCCTTGAGAGTATATTAGGAGAGCCACATTTTGACATATTATGGCAAATGGAGGACAAAAGTTTTATAAGTAAAGACATCGATATTGCTTAAATGAAATTGAGAATAGTATGTCTACCCAGCAAATGATGACCTGGGTCTTAATACTTTTTAAAAAATTCTAGAATAGCAGTTGCATTATGGAAAAAGAATAATCAGCACTGTGATTTTGTTTTGACTTACTATTTTTGATCCATAGCACGCTAAAAGACACAGTGCACCCATTCCTTCTGTGGCAGGACTTATTGTGCAATGTCTACTATACCACATGGGTCAGAACACAACCAGATGCTCTTTGAGTCAGGGATGAGGGAAGAAAAGCATCCCTTTCCTTTGCCTTATTCACAGGTATTAGTGTGGCAGATATTCCTTAGATTAAATGGAGCACATTTTAAGTCAAAGCTAGAAGCTTAACCCAGAGCATAGAAATCTCTGATGGATAGGTCTATTTATTAGTTGAAATTACAATGTAGATAATAGTAGAATATGGGGGAGGGGGAGATAGCTTGGTGGTCTAAGTGCCTGCCTGGCAAGCACAAGGATCTAGGTTCGATCCCCAGCACCACACCCTGCCAGTCACATAAACTGAGTGTGGTGGGACATGCCTGTAATCCCATTGTTGGGGAGGCCGAGACAGAAGCATCATCAAGAGACCCTGTACCAAATAAATACATAAGTAAATAACTAAATAAATAAATGATTAAAAATGGAATAATATGGTTATGAATAGAAATGTATGCAAAAAGTGCAAAAGAACAGAATCAAGGAAAAAAATAAATATTTGCAAATGTCAAAGACCCAAATTTTTAATCTTATTAGAGAGAAGACAAGAAATTTTACTTTTCTTTTTACTAAGTCATGTAGATGGTTTAATGGTTTGTGAGTATAAATGTTAAATATCTACTCTGCAGTTCGGTGTGCATCAAGAGCATAAATAATGATGCACAAGAGTGTCCTGGGACCTTTCCATGTGCAAGGGGGGATAGGAGGGATATGTCTTCAATTCAAACTCAGTCAGGAAGAAATTTTCCTTTCCAATAGGAATAAATATTGATTAACTCTGAATCACCTACCGACATTTTGATACTTTAGCAAAAATTAAAAGGAAATGTATATTATCTAAAATATTAAAAATATCTTCTGAGTGCCTAGTAGGATTCTCTGTCCTGCTCTGTGAACACCTTTATCACTAGAATCAGGACCTAAATATCTTCTTTACCTCTGAGGGTCACCGTTCTTTCGGTGCAGGCTTCATTGGAGAACAAATCTCTATAGGATATTTCCCTTGATTCAGGTGCTCATTACTTTTTGTGAATAAAGCCTTTGACATACGAGTTGAGACTGGGATGTGTTCTGATCTGTGCTTTACTTGTACACAGTGTAATTTCTTCTCTCCTACTTTTCCTTCCTTATTTCTCTTTCCCTACCTATTACCTCAAGCCAAAGTGCTTTCAGCCCTATCACTTATCTTGCCTAATGCTGTGATTAGAACATCCCAAATACCCCCTCCCCAAGGCTGATAGTGTAGAAGATTTAGTTGGGGCAATTGGTGGGATACTGAGGGCTCTCATTTCAAAAGTGAATTAATCGTTTGATGAGATCATTATCATGGTACTGTTGGTCTTTAATGGAAACACAGGTGGTGGGGCCAAATTGAAAGAAATGGGTCAAGGAGGGTATACCTTTGCTGATGCATCTTTTTTAAAGGTCTTTTTATGTCTTGTTGTGTTTTCTGGCTACTGTGAGGGGATTGGTGGTACTTTGCCACACTCTCCTGCAATGCTTCTGCTTTGAAGCCAGTCCACCGACTGAAACCTTTGGCACAATGATCGAAGTACACACCTCATCCTTTAGGTTGTGTGCGTCAGGTATTTTGTCACAGCTATAGAAAGTTGACAGAGACACCTTTCTGTCCTTTGTCTCATCCCTGGCTTTGTGTGACATGATGATCCCTCAAAGCCAATTCCTGTACCAATTTCATTACAGACACTTGGTAAATATGTTAAAAAGAATAACAAAAAGACGACTCCAGCCACATTTAAACTTACTGAATCAAGGACCGGCCAGGTAGCTCAGAGGATTAAAGTGCCTGCTTAGGCAGACAGAGGGACCAGAGTGTTTCTTGGCATGCTGTGGGGGCCCCACCACTGGGGTGCACTGAGACTGGGATTGAGACTGGGCATGGTGGCTTGTGCTTGTAATCCCAGCACTTGGGATTAAAAACCAGGAGGATCACTACGAGTCCAATCTGTACAGTGAGAGTCTGTAGACTCTATACTAAAAATACATTAAAAAATAAACTTATTGAATCAGATACATTGGCCCATTATCAAAATTTATTAGATTTTAAAATTTTTCACAGCTTTTGAAAATTAGTATTTTTTTATTGTTGTCTTCATAGTAGTTATTCAGAGGACAAGATGCAGACATATTTTGCCTAAGCAATATTAGTACAAGCCTTTCTTCTCAAGTAAGAGAATGTAGCTGTATATTTGTCCTAACTATCTTGCATATATATATATATAT
>NW_004524585.1:8389668-8425568 GCF_000260255.1 Octodon degus | reverse complement strand
TGAATTCAGCAAAATAACCCAATATAGTCCAATAGTCCATAATAGTAGTGAATTATCAGCACAACAGGCAATTGTCTGAAATTGTTTGAGCCTTTTATAGATCAGCATATTAATATAGCTTTACTTTTTATGTCTTGTGGTTGCACTTTCTGTGGATGGTTAAGACCAAATTAAAGCCAGACCTATATAACTAAAAATATAACTTTTTTTTATCTGACAAGGTCAGTCAAATCCCCTTAGGATTTAGTCTGGATCCATGTATAGCACCTTGTGTATCTTTTGTTAATGTCAGCCATGTGGATGAGTCACAGTCATTGCTTGACCAATTTGCTTTCTGTGAAAGCCTGAGAGAATTTTTTCTCTCTAGGTGACTCTCCTTAGGCACGCTGTACATCACTGAGCACTTTCCTCTGTGGCCCCATAATCTCTTTGATCAGAAAATTTGGGAAACCACTTAGTTACAGGATATCACAGCAGAGATTCTCTTATATCCTGAGTCCTCACTGAACTTGAAGGGCTAGGGCCATAATACTGGCTACCTTTTTAATACCATTTATCTGTCTAATTTTTAGTCTACAAATGTTATTTGTTGAACATCCAGAAGACAAGCTTAATGATATTATTATCCTGTAACAAAGGTAGTCAAGCTTAACATTACTGTCTGTCTATCATATACCTTAGACATAACATGGAAATGCTGTTTTCCAAGAACCATGGATATTCTAAAGTATAAATCCCTATAGAATGTTAAAAAACAATTACACATTTTTTACACAGAAATTTAGAAATGAAACCATAAATGAAATTGTGGCAGGACAATTCTATATTTCTTCTTCTTGTCTCTAGTTTACTTTTATTATAATTTTATTACAGTTACTTATAAAGAGTACAGCAACAATTGATATGACATTAGAAGCAGTATGCATTTAGGAGATCAAAATGAATGGTATTTCAAGCATGGTTTTATTATTACACATTGCTGTCTACAATGTAGTTGCTTAGTTCACAGATATCAGCATATAGAGTTAGTTTGGGTGAAAATTCTATCCATTGACTGCTATTTCAAAAACCTGATGGAGATTCTTAGGACCATTGCCTTAGCCATCTTGTTTATATAAATGTATGCTTTAGCTCCCATCATATTTCCTAACTTTTCTCCTTTCTCTCTCTTCAATGTTTAATCCTTAAATTCTTTGTTTCCATTTAACTGTGTTATACCTTTCAATTTTTTTTGAGTTCTTACACTAGGGAGACAATATAATATTTACACATGTGGGTCTGGTTTATTTTACCTATGAGTATAGCTTCCAGTTTCATCCACTTATGTACGAAGGTTTCAAGTTTATTTTTCTTCATAGCTGAGTAATACTCCATTGAATGAAAACCACATCTTTTTCATCCATTCCTCAGGTGATGGGCATTTTGGTTGTTTCCAGGATTTGGCTATCACAAATTGTGCTGCTATACACATAGGTGCATGTATCATTATGATATGATGTTTTCAGTTCAGTTGGAAAAATTCCCAGTAGGGGGATAGCTGAATTGAATGAGATTTCCAGTCTTAGTTCTTTGAGGAGTCTCCATACTGATTTCCATAGTGGTTACGCCAGTCTACATTCCCAAGAGCAATGGAGAAGGGTTTCTTTTTCCCTACAGCTTCTCCAATATTTGTTGTTGGTTAGCTTGTTGTTGTTGTTGCTGTTTTCCAGAACTGGGCATTGAACTCAGGCTTTTGCACTTGCCAGGGAGGCACTTATTCTACTGAGCCATCTCCCCAGCCCCATATTAACTTCTTTATGATAGTCATTCATTCTGGGATGATATAGTATCTCAGTGTTGTTTTAATTTGCATTTCATGAATGGCTAGTGATGTGGAGCATTTTTTCATGTATTTATTTGCTTCTTGTATTTCTTCCTTTGAGAAGTATATGTTCATCTTGGGTGTCCGTTTTTGGATTGGATCTTTAAATTCTGGGGGACTAATTTTTTTTAGTTATTTATAAATTCTAGATAGAAGACCTTTGTCTGAGTGTTAATTGGTTAAAATTTTTTCCAAACTTGTGGGTTGTCTTTTCACTGTGCTGTTGACTTTTTTTTTTTTTTTTTTTTTTTTTTTTGATGTACAGAAAGCTCTATATAAGAGGAAGTCTCATGTGACTGGGAGATGGCTCAGTAGAATAAGCACTTCTCTGGCAAGTGCAAGGGCCTGAGTTCAATACCTGGTTCTACCCCCTCACCAAAAAAAAAGAGGAAGTCCCAGATTTTCTCTCTCTCTCTCTCTCTCTCTCTCTCTCTCTCTCTCTCTCTCTTTTTTTTTTTTTTTTTTTTTTGTATTTTAGGGTTGGGCCTTCAGGTTATTCAGGGTCTCACTAATAGATCGAACTTTTGGTGATTCTCCTGTTTATAGTCTCCCAAGTGCCTGTTTACAGGTGTGTGCCACCACACCCAGTCGAAATCACTGTCTCTGTGCCTTGTGAGAGAGGCGGAGTAGTGCTGTAGGCCTGGGGATCAAACTCTGGACCTCTGGACCTGCTTTTAGGTGCCTCAATCTATTGAGTTCTGTGGATGGTTAAGACAATTCAAGCACAACTTATCAGAACTTATGTTAAAGCCAGACCCATATAACTAAAAATGTAACTTTTTTTATCTGACAAGGTCAGTCAAATCCCCTTAGGATTTAGTCTGGATCCATGTATAGCACCTTGTGTATCTTTTGTTAATTTGACCAGCCCAAGAGAGTAAAGATTTTCAAAGTAGCTATTAATGATCTTTGGAATTTCCACAGGGTCTGAAGAAATGTCACACTTTCATTCCTTGTTTGAATTTGACATTTTTCCTTTCTCTTTTTGGTGAGGTTAGCTAGAGGCTTATCAATTTTATTTAATCTTTCAGGGAACCAGCTTTTTGCTTCATTAATTCTTTGTATTATGTTCTTCATCTCAATTGCATTAATTTCTGCTCTACTCTTTATAGTTTCCTCCCTTCTTTGGGCTTTGGATTTAGTTTATTCTTTTTATAGATCTATTAGGTGCAGAATTAGGGTATTTATTGGTTCCCATTCTGTTTTCCTAATGTGTGAGTTCACAGCTATGAATTTTCCTCTAATAACTGCTTTCATTGCATCCTGTAAGTTCTGATAAGTTGTGCTTGAATTGTCATTGAATTATAGATACTGTTTAATTTCATCTGTAACACCTTGGTTGCTGAGGTGGGTGTTGCTCAATTTCCATGTATTTATGGGCCTTTGGGTTTTTTTTTTTCTTTTATTTCCAGCTTCAATGCACTGTGGTCAGATAATATGCACGGGATAATTTCTATTTTCTTGCATATACTTAAGAATGACCTATGGACAAGTATGTAGTCTATTTTAGAAAATGGCTCATGTGCAGCTGAAAAGAATGTGTATTCCAATATGATTCAGTAGAACACTATGCATTCACTAAGTCCATTTGTTCCAAGATTTGGTTCAGGTCTGCTACTTCTGTTCTAGTTTTTTGTCTGCTTCACCTATCTTTTTGGGATAAGAGGGTGTTAAGGTCTCCTATTAAGATTGTGGTATTGGATATTAGATTTTTCATGTCCATTAAGATTTGTTTTATATAGTTGGGTGCTTCCGTATTTGGTCCACACATATTTATGATTGTTAACTCTTCCCCTTATATATTTGCCCTAACCAGTATGTAGTGGACTTCTTTATTTCTTTGATCATTCTTGGTTTGCCATTCAGATTGTCTATGAACAGGATTGCTACTTCTGCTTTCATTTGAGGTTCTGGAGCATGAGGTATTATTTTCCATCTTTTCACTTTCAGCCTATGAATTTCTTTATGAGTTAAGTGTGCTTCTTGTATACAGCATATTGTTGGATTTTGCTTCTGAATCCCTTCTGCCAGTCTATTTCCTTTAATTGGAAAATAGAGTCTATTTACATTGATGGTTATAAGTGAGATGTACTGCCTCATGATTGACATATTATTTACCTGCTGTTGTATACCTCTTTTTCTCCTGCATTTAATTGTTTGCTCTATTTGGTGGGTTCTTTCCATTCTCATTCATAGAGTTGTGGTCATTTTGATCCCTCTTTAGAATATGTTTTAGTAGTTTGTGTAGGGTTGGCTTTGTCATCATGAAATTTTTTAGTTGTTTGTCATGGAAGTATTTCACTTCTCCACTGAACCTGGAAGAGAGTTTTAAAAGGTATATCATTCTGGGTTGGAATTTGTTTTCTTGCAAGACTTGTAGTACTTTGCTCCATGCTGTTCTTGACTTGATGGTTTCTGAAGAGAAATCTGCTGTTATTCTGATGGGTTTTCCTTCAAATGTGATCTGTTTCTTTCCTCTAATGGTTTTTACTATTTTAATCTTGTGCTGGAATTCTGGGATCTTGATTATTATATGTCTGGTGACTGGGTTTTAATTGAGTTGATGTTATTTGGAGTTCTATATGCTTTGGTTATGTAGATGTCAGAATGTTTCCCCATTTTCAGGAAGTTTTCTTCTATTATTTCTGCTCATATTCTTTTTATATCATTTGTATTGACTTCTCTTTTCTCCTTAATGCCTATTATTCTTTCTATGTTAATCTTTGCATCATCTTGTAGATTTTGGATTACTTTTTTCCTGCATCCTAGTTATCTTTAAAAGATCTTTTCTTACCTTTTCACTTGTTACAATGATCTCTTCAAAGTTTGTGAGTCTGTCTTCATGTCCATTCAAATGATTTTGCCAGCTTGTGACTGAGGTTTTAATTTCCTGTATATCTCTTTGAATCTATTTCATGCATTCTATTTCTTTCTATTTCTATATTTCTCACTCAAGGATTCCATCATTGTTCTATCCTCCTCTATTTTTTTTAATCAATGTCTTCTTTAGAAGCACCTATTAATTCTTTCATTATAGTTATCATTTCATTATTTATTTCAGAGATTATTTCTGATCTGATTTCTTCCATACCTTTCTGCAGTTGTTTCTTTACTTCAGATGCTATTATTTCAAAGATTTCAGGTGTGTGATTTCTAATTTATTCTTAAGCTAGTATCTTCTGCATTTCTTCTGGGTAGGATTGGGTCATGAGACTGCGTTCTGCTCCTTCTCTTTGCCATGTTATATAGCACTGTCCTCTGACCTCTGATGTAGAGCTTTGGTGAATTTATTATCTTAGCATGCACAGATATTACACAAGAAAGATTATGTGGTTAAGGCAGCTGAAGTTTTGTATTTGGAGAACTACAATTAGTAACACTGATAATGGGTAGTGATATTTAGCAGTTGAAAAACTTTTGTAACTAATGAGTTTGCATTTTAGACCATAAGAGAAAACATGACTGTAGAGCTAAGAAGATATTAAATTAGGTTTTTGTATTTAAATTAGTTCTCCTATTATCTGTCTGATCACCTCACTTTGATGTACATGGGGTCTTCCAGGCTGACTTGTTCACCCAGGTTACCTGTTGCTCCCTCTCTTGATTAAGACAGAAAGAGAGAGGATGCTCTCATAGATCTTTTTCTAACAAAGTGACTCAGCTTTCCAGCTCCAGACTTACCAAATTTGGACTCATACAGGTGGGCCTTGCTTGGGTCTGGCTGCTGTGCTAGGCATCTTCCTGCTGCAGCCATTGGGAGTGAACCCACAGTGCACCTTTGCAAGATGTTCAGCTCCTAGATTAATTGGATGTGTCTGGCCCTTATCCTCTCTGCAGGGAGTTCTTCCATAGGGTTCCACACCAGGCCTGTCTGATAAAGAAGGTTTTGGAGAGTGTGCAGATGGCCCAACACACATGCCAGGCCTGGACATTGGCTGTAAGGGGATCTGTCAATCAGGCAATCTCACACACATTCCAGGCATGGGTGCTGGCTGGAAGAGTATTTTATGGGGGAAGAAGGGCATATGACTTTTCTTTGGAGGTCTCTATATCCAGAAATCAATAGAATAAAAGGTTTTTTATATAAATGTGCAGCATCCTATGAGATTTACTCTGCTCATTTTATATTTTGGATATTAAAAAAGAGGTAGCCTTATGTATATTTTTGAATTAATCATGAGAGTAAGGACTTTTACAGTCCAATATGTGCTTATTTACTATTTGTAAAATACCAACAAACTCAGAAATAAATCCTACTATCTGTAAGAGATTCAAGCAGTTAAAATAATAACTATAAATGGGCCTATCACAGATTCACAAAGTGTATATTTTATGTTTCAGGCAGAGAATTGAAAATCATATGATAGTTATATTAAAATTTTGGTGAATGGAATTGTACAATTTAGCTATGATCTTAAGGATATTTTAGCTCAGTGTTTTTTAAAAGTGTTTAACAATTTAAATGATTTTTAAGTGGAATCTTACACAAAACCATGATATGAAATATGAACAAAAGTAGAGTTGTTCTGATTGAATGGGAAAGAAGCTATAGACAGTAAAACTCTACAGATCAGATGATTTAGGCCTAGAGAAATTTTTACTTTAATAAGGGTAAAATAAGGAAGCATAAGGAAAAAGATCTATTGTCTGTTTCCCATTTCCAATGAATTAGATTTTTCACAAATTGTGCTGAACCTGGAGGAGAAATAGGAGCATAGGAAGTTAGATCATTTAGATTTAAAGACTATGTCCATTTTCTAGGACTGTCATACAAACCACCTTAAATAGGATGTATAATATAATTGAACTTCTTGTAGTTTTTGGGGATAGATCTGGAGTGGCTAAGTGTGGGCCAGATTGAGGTCTGCTTCAGCTGTTCTTCTGGATCTGGGGATGGCCATCTTCTCCCTGCATCTCTGTATGTCTTTTTCTGATCTCTTTTTCTTATACAATATCAGTCATGTTGAGTTCAGGGTTTCCTGGTATGATCTCATATTACTTTAATTACACATTGAGAAGCCTTATATTGCAATATAGTTACATTATGACTTACTGGGGAGTAAAAATTCATCATATAATTTGGGAGGGGCAAAATTTAGCCTATAACAGCAAATAACTCAAACTGACCATTTCTGTATTAATTCAAATTTGTGAAAGAAGTAATCCACATCATATTTTGTGATAGCCTTAGGAAGCCATTTCAGGTGACAGACCATGACATACTGATAAGCAGTGGGAAAGTGATGTTTTTTTATTGGCGTACAATAAGAGAATAATAAGCGATAAAAACAATGCAAAATTTTAAATCAAGGTGATAGAAAATTAACATTGGTTATTGTATTGTATTTAGTTATCTCAAAGTAGTTACTTAGATTGCCAGATATAGTCATGAAAAACTGATCAAACAGTGCGAGCACTGTTTCTTTCAGAAAACTAATAGAAATTAATAGTACAGTTGTCTTCACTATCTTGTGTATATACATATATGTTTTTCCCTTCCTTTTCTTCCCTTTTAAAATGTTTATCATTGGTCATTTGAGAAAAGCAAATTAGAACAACACTGAGATTCCATCTCACCCCAGAAAGAATGCTTATCATTAAGAAGTCCATCAATAACTAATGCTAGTGGGTCTGTGAGGAAAAAGGAACACTTCTACACTGGTGGTGGGAGTTTTGACTGGTAAAACCACAATGGAAATAAGTATGGAGATTCCTCAAAAAGCTAGGATTGGAGGTCCAATTCACTCCAGCTATTCCCCTTCCAGAAAGTTTTTAAAGAAGAACTGAAAACATAATACCACAGCAATATATGTCCACCCATATTCACAGCAGCACAATCTGTCATAGCTGAATCTTGGAAATAATCCAAAAGGGCATTAACAGAGGAATACATAAAAAAGGGGAAAATGATTTGTTACTCTTTATTTCAGTGTTTATGTGACTGTCCTATGATTTACAATGTTTTATAAACATTGTGAGAAAATATAAAATTAGGTGAGTTTTGAAGTTCATTCTATAACTCATATGTAGGGAATATTTTTTCTTGAAAGAAAAGGAAGAGTTAGAATGTGCTTCCAAGGAGCTTCCTCCTCTACAACTCTTTGACTCTGCTGTGATGCAAAGAGTGTTACAGATACTTATATGCCAATAAATGAAGCAAAAGTTCTTGTTCAATTTCTATTTCAAAAACTAGAGCTGTGAGATGTCATTGGTAGATCTAACTTTTTTTGAAAATTTCAAATATATAATACAGTATGTTTATCTTCACCATAACATGCATTAAATCTCTAAAACATATTCATCTTCTATAAATTAAACTTTGTGGCCTTTAGCCAATATCAACCTGTTCTTCCCTCTCCCACCCAGTGGCAGCCACCACTCTACCCTAGTTCTATGAGCTTCACAGTTTTTAGAGCTTGTGTGTGAGTGACACCATCCATTACATGCTTATTTCTGTGTATTTTTTATTTTATTTAGCTTATTGTTTTCCAATTCCATCTATATTACTGTAAATGACAAGATCTCCTTTGTAAATGCTAAACTATATACACTTGTGTAACTTGCATGTATTCAATCACCAGTGGGCATCCAGTTCTTAGCTGATTCTAAAACTGGACATGAGAGTGGATATATCTTTGTGGCCTTGTTTTCAATTTATTTAACATATGCCTATAAATATGATTGTTGGATTTTATGCTATTCTATCTTTGCATTTTTTGACAAAATGCTATTCCCTTCTCTTAATAGCAATGCAAGTGCTTGTCACCATTACAAATGGCTTCCTTCAATGACCAATGTTGTTCAACATTTTTTCATATATTTATTTACCATTTATATTTCTTCCCCTGAGAAGTGTATTCTCATGACTATTTACGGATTGGGTTTTGTTTTAATTTGGCGGGCCTTATTTTTTTTAATTCTTTATATGTTCTAGGTAGAAGTCCTTTGTCTGAGGGACAGCAGATAACAGTTTTTTTTCCTCTCAATTTGTGGGTTTTCCTTTACTGTTGGTGATTTCTTTTGACATGCATATACTTTTCAATAAGATGAGATCCCAGTTGTTGATTCTTTGAAGTATTTTCACTGCAATTTGGTTTTTGTTCATGAACTCTTTACCTACCCCATTGTCTTTAAGATTTCTGCCTACTTTTTCCTCCAGAAGATTTAGTGTAACTTAGAGCAACATTGAGATTCCATCTGACACCAGAAAGAATGTCTATCATCTAGAACGAGTAACAAATGCTGTGGAGAAAAAGGAACACTTCTCCACTAGTGGTTGATGTGTAGACTTGTATAATAATATGGAAATCATTGTGGAGATTCCACAAAAAACTAGGTTTGGAGGTCCCACTCAGCTATTACGCTCTTAGATATTTTTCCAGAAGAACTGAACACGTAATACCACAGCAAAATATATGCGCTTGTGTTTATAGCAGTACAATTTGTCATAGCTAAATCTGATTAACAATCCCAATGTCTCTCAACTGAGGAATAGATTAAAGAGGTGTGGTATTTTTATACAATGGAGTATTACTCAACTATAAATAAAGCTAAACTTGAGGTTTTTCATAGGGAAATGGATGCAATTGGAGACTATATTCATAAGTGAAATAATGTAGATCCACATGTGCATACATCATATTGTCTTGCTAGCGTAAGAACCTGAAAGAGTTAATAAAATCTGAAAGGTGCAATAGATTTTGTGAAAGGGAAAGAATCTGTTCAATGGGAAGGTAAAACTTGGATGAGGAAAAGGATAGGAGAGGGAGTGAAGGGGGAGAAAGGTATTTATGCATACATTTAGGATGGCTCCAATACTTGTAGTGCTGATTTCTGCTGCTCTGCAGATGGGAGGGATCCATGCTCAAATTTCTCTCTCTCTCTCTCTCTCTCTCTCTCTCTCTCTCTTCTCTCTCTCTCTCTCTCTCTCTCTCTCTCTCTCTCTCTCTCTCTCTCTCTCTCTTTTTGTTTTCCTTTTAAATTTCTTATAACGTTTTTCCCCTTTTTTGTGCTTATATGAAAATAAAACTTTAAAAAACTAATTTGAAGACAACATTATGAAATACAACAACCACCGTTGAATTTTTGTTGATTTGTTTGGTGAAGTTCTGTATCATTTTTCATATTTTTGTGTTGTTTAAAATACTTTGTATCCTCTTTAATAGTAAAAAATAAGAAAAGGCTCCTCAGCAGCACTGATTATTCTTTGTCTTTAATACAGACAGTGGGAGGTGATATCCCACTGTGCTTTTGATTTGCATTTCCAGATAGAGATATCGAACATTTTCTAAACCTGTTGGTTATTTAAATTTATTATTTTGAGAAATATTTATTTAGATTTTGGGATACATTTTTGAACTATAGTTTTGGTATTTATTTGGTTGTATTTCTTGTACATTTTAGATATTAACCCCGAATTGGTTGTGGAGTATGCAAATAATTTTTCCTTTCCCATAGTTTTTGATATGTTTTGCAAACAAAGATTATTTTAACTCTGAATCACAAGGGCATTTTTTACAGAAATACAAAGGTAATCCTAAATTTCATATGGAACCATAAAAACCCCCAATGCAATCTTGAACAAAAAGAGCAAAACAAGAAACATCACGCCTTCTGGCTTTATATTATACTAAAAAAAAACCCAGAACATCACATTATTGATATAAAAACAGAAGCATGGACCAAATCACATATTTCAGTCAACTGGTGTGCAGCAAGATTGCTAAGAACACAGAGTGGGTAAAAAAAAGTCTCTCCAACAAATGATGTTGACAAATTTGGATATTAATTTAAGAAAAATAACAATAAAAAAGACATTGGGTGCCTTTCTCATACAACTCACAAAAATCAACTTTAAGTGGATTAAAGTCTTAAAACATAAATATTTCTATAACTCTTCTAGAAGAAAATCTTAAAGGGAAGCACTACTATTGTCTTGTTTATGCCTTTCTGAATATGACACAAGTATAGTTAACAGTGACAAAACATAGCAAGAAAGATTACATCAGAGTTTACTTATCAATCCAGTAGGTCCATGGGACAGAGATGCACATGTGGTTTCATCCATAAGGTCTGTCATAGCAGACAAGGGGTTAAGAACCAAGGAATAGTAGTTCTATACCTAAAATATTCCAGTCAATATGTTGATCCTCCCTGTGTTAGAATGCACCAGCACATTCTGAGGCTCAAGTATATTCACATTATAACTTTTATCCCAATGGGCCACAAATGATTTCCTGTGTCATAGGTGCATACTGCTCAGAGTTGAAGTAAAATTTGTCAATACAATAAAATAAGTCCCAGGAACAGAGAGAAGGTAACACAATTCCTCAGATACTGAACTAAACTATTAACTACTTTGGACCATCAGGGTAGCTTGGCTGAGAATACCTGAGGGACTGAAGCAGGTGGTAGGTGGAAAATAGCAATGATTGTGGAGGAGTTTGGGGAGAACATGGTCCTGGGCTTTGCATGTGCTCCAGCCATGCCAGAACAAGGCAGGGGCAATCTTCTCAGCCTGCTGGCATTTCTTAGCATCAGGAGAAGTTATAAGCAGCTCTGTCTCTGAGGTATATTTGGAAGTGACAGCGTTTGCTTTTCTGAATCAGACCAACTCTTCTCTCTCATCTCCCTTTCCTGAGTCCCATCTACTTCCTTATTTCTGCTTGAGAATTACCAGTGACCTTACAATAGCTACTAGAATCAGGTACCTATGTCCTGGAATAACACATCTTGCTCCTTTAACTTCCTTTTAGAGCTCAAATTACCCTAGAGTTAGATATTAAACTAGATTAAAGAGAAAGTTCATTTAAATGAATTTTACCTTGGCATGAGTGAATAATTAGGAGGCGATCATGACTCTCCAGGGGGATTTGCATTTCATTAATGAGAATTTGCAAACTCAAGTAAATGGTCAATTAAAAGATAATGTTGTGATAAAAAAGATAAATATTGGTTTCAACATTAAGAAAATATTTATTGTAAGAAAAATGCCCTCTTGTTCACTAAGTCTCATTGCTCTTTATTCACATTGACATATTTTCACTAAAGACTTAAACAATATGAGACAAACAGCACATTTTCTTTTTGCAGAACTGGGGATTGAACTCAGGTCCTTGTGCTTGCCAGGGAAGCGCTTATTCTACTGAGCCACCTCCCTGGCCCTTGTTAAACAATATGATTATAATGGAATGCAAAAAAACATTTAGAATTCTTCTGAACTGAAGAGTAGCATTGTTGATAATCTTTTTAATTCAGAAAAATCTCTATTTGGTCTCATTTGTTGGATCTTGTCTTGATCTATCTTTTGTTGCTATAGTACACTGGACAGTATTTTAAGGAAAACAATTAGTTTTATGCACAGTTCTGAAGGTTTGAAATCTAAGGACACAGTACACCTGATCAATACCTAGTGCCAACCACCTTATTGTATTGTGCATGGTTCGTGGTGAAATGCACACTTGAAGAAGGAAGCAAAGAACAACATCTTCAGGGTTATAGCAGCCCTCTCTTAGAGCAACAGACTCATTTCTATGATAATCTGTTCTTGACAGCTCTACTCAGGACCAATCACCTCTTATTCAGCCCCATCTCCAACACTGTTGCATGGGAGACAAAGTTTACAACATGAACTTTGGTGAACACATTCAACCCATAGCAGGTAGTACTCAACTAATTGAAGAACATATATCAACTTTCAAATATTTTTCTATTTTCCTAACAACATTGAGGCTATCTCACATGTAAACAATGTAGTATAGGAATTTTATTCCTTTGTGGATAAATGACTTGACTATTTTTGATATTTGGCTATAGTTGCATCTATAATTACATAAATATTGAGGGATTTGGAGATAGAATCCATTGTCTTAAATCTGAGCTCCACTGCTTAGTACTTAAGGATTTTGGGCAAATTACTTTTTGGCTTTTCATTTCCTCCTATACAATATTGTACCTACCTTGTAGGTCTGTTGTGAGAATTAAATCAATGTATGCATATAAAGTACTTATAGAACTTAGAACCTTGTAAATGCCCAGTAAGAATTCACTGTATTATGTTATTATTTTTGTTATTTCTACTGTGCCTCCTATATGCTTTCAAAAGCAGACTGTACTTAATGTTCAAAGTCCTAGTGTCACCCATTCTGAGGAAGAACCCTCTGGGCCATGTAATTATAACTGTTAAGAAAATTCATTATGTACCCACAGGTACTTTCCACTGAGCAGACCTAAACATTACTTTGTTTTCCATTTCATGTTACTCTTCTGACAGTTTATAAATAAATGTACAGTAATATCAGAGGGAGGCCTGGCATGTCTGACTGGGGCAGTAGCTGGCTGGGCTAAAGTCTCTGGCTTTGTGTCAAGAGCAAGCTCCCCAGTGCTGATTATTAACTGCCAGGAAATGTCTTCCATATTAGTCATTATTGCCTGGGGATTTTCTACTGATAGTGTGTTAATGTTGTATGAAATGCTAACATTGCAAGTTCAAATTTGGATTAGGAGATTTGCATGTACTTCTTTATTCTACTTTGAAGTTCACAATTACAGTAATAACTTTGCCAAAACCTGTGCAATTCAAATAGTTTTTAATGTAAGTATACAGTTACTTGTGTGATACAGAGTAGAAGAAAGCAACTGAGATTAGTAGGCAGTATTAGATGTTAAGAAATACATTCTGTCAATGAATACATTTATTAAGGCCCTATTATATACCTAGAGTAGTACTGATAAGAATAGCACATGGCTTATGCCTACCTAGATATTTGACACTACTTATGTTGGAGGAACAGTTCTTTGGATACAGGAATATAGACTATCTACAGTTGGAAGGGAAATTTGAGGATTGGGGGAGATAGGATGGAAGATTGAATTATGGAAGAGGAAGTAAGGAAAAACAAGATTTGATATGCATATATGTACCTATTTGCCACAATGAATGAATGTATTATCTCTTACAAACATATTCTAATAAAGGAGAGAGAAAATGTAATGAATAAGTAGTTCTGTTCATGTCACCCTTCTTTATTGATATAAGCAACACTAAATTTTTTTGATTTTAAAGTTCACAATTGTATATTGATATGAACATTACTATTTTTTAAAATGCTCAGCAAAAGAGTCATTGATATTTGTATCCTCCCTTCCCCAGTTGTGGTTAGGAAGCCACTGGACAGCCACTTGCCTTATTTCCCTCTTGCATCTCCATGGTGCCATGTGACTAGTTTGAAAGTGTCATCTGAGCATTTGTCCTCATTGACAGCTGATATTATTTTCTATACATTTATCCACTGTTTTCCTGTCTCATTAATCATTTTATCTTAGCTAGGGATCCATACAAAATCTTTTGTGATCTAGTATTTCTGGGATCTCAGTTGTATTCCTTACCTCATATATTTAAGAAGCAGCTAGATAGTAATTCAAAAGCAAATTTCTTGCTCTACAAATGGCTAATGGCATGGAGGTCATGTAGAGTCTGTTCTACACCATCATTCAGATACCCAACCCAAGGAAGCTTTTCTACAAGAGATTTGCCAGTGTGACCACTCAGACACTGCCTGGAAACTAGTCACTTGGCTCCATGGGGCTGCAAGAGGGCAATGAGATGAGTGGATGGCCAGTGGCTTCCTGACTACAACTGTTGTCTTTACTCCACCAGATCACTGACTTTGGTTTTTATTTATACATACTGAATGCCTTGCTACTTCAAGGATCTCTCTCTTCTCTTTTCTCTTCTCTCCTCTCTCCTCTTTTTTCTCTCCTCTCCCCTCTTCCCTGTCCCATCCCTTCTCCCCTGTCCCTTCTCCCTTGTTCCCTCTTCTCTATACACCTCTCTCTCTCTCTCTCTCTCTCTCTCTCTCTCTCTCTCTCTCTCTCTCCCCCTTCTGCCTCAACCTTTCACAGTACTGAGACTGCAGTTCTGCACTCCACCCTGGACCTTCTCTTGCTCTCCCTTAGTAGCTGACTCCTATTCATTGGTCTTAACTCAAATGTGTCATATTCTGTCTTTTCTTGACAGCTTAATATGAGAAATAGCAATCTCCTGTGGTTCTTTCTATCATATCATCTTCCCTAGTTACTAATAAAAAATTTAATATATTTGCACGTTGTCTGCTTGCTATTACTGCAATGCAAATCTCTGAACAAAAGAGAACAGATGTCTCTTATAAATCTTAGTATTCACATTATTTAAAATAAAAGACACTGAGTACATATGCAATTCAGTGGTCCTCCCTTTTCCTAGAGGAATATGTTCTAAGACTCATTTGTAGATGCCTGAATCAGTGAATAGTAGGAAGCCCTGTATTTTGATGAAATCCCTCCTCTGTTAAATGTAATCTATAGTCCATAGGATTCCTTCTCTCTGAAACCATCACTAATTACAGAGATAGAGCAATAAATATTTATAATTAGTAGATGTAATCATCTATTGGTACTGTTTTATATTTTTGGTGAAACCATCAACATAATTTTATCAAATGGAATAAAGAGAAAAAAAAAGACCAGTTATTGGGTTAAAAACAGATGAAAAACATGACATTTGCAACAAAATAGCTATGACCAATAACATTTTTTTCTAAAAGTTTTCAAAATAGATCCAGTCCTAGTCCAGGCCCGGTGTGGGAGAGTGTGTGGGAGAGCTTCCAGCTACCCTGCGCAGGTGGGACCTGCTGGTCCAAGCCCAGGTGTAGCATGGGTGAGAGCCTTTTCCACCTCTTTGGGACCCCCACCACAACTCTGCAGCACCCTCCCACCCCACCCACTGAGTAGGAATTTCTGCAGTGTTCTGAGAAGCCCCAAATCCAGTCCTAGCCCAGGCCCGGTGAGTGTGTGGGAGAGCAGCCTCTCCCCCCTACTCCACCTTGTCCCCTCCAGACTCAGCACAGGCCAGGCACATAGGCCGGGGGTGTAACCCTGCAGCTGCAATCCTTGCAGAGAGTGTAGGGTACAGAACCACACAGCTAGTCCAAGAGCAGAACATCTTGCCAGAGGGGCACAACAAGTTCACCCCCAAGGGCAGCAGTGGGAAGGAGCTGAGCACAGCAGCCAGACACAAGCCAGGCACAACTGGATAAATCCAGACTTTATAGATCTGCACCTGAACTTCAGTAGGTGCTAAGGTTATAACTGCACCAAAGATCTACAACAAAGGTCAGAAGACAATGCTACACAAAATGACAATGGGAAGGAGCAAAATGCAATCTCAGAACCCAAGCCCACCCATAACAAGTGCAGAGGACACTAACACAGAACAAATTGGGAATCACACAGCTGAAAATAATGAATAAACAGCTTCTGAAATAAAGAAACAGCTGCAGAAAGGTATAGAGGAACTCAGATTGGAAATAAAGAAAGAAATTCCTGAATTAATAACATCTGCAGTAAAGAATCAAATGCAGAAACATATGGAAGAAACCCAATGCCCACCCAGAACAAGTGCAGAGGACACTAGCTCAGCTCAAATGTATGAATTAATAGCATTGATAGTAAATAAGCAACAGTAGAAAGTTATAGAGGAACTCAGAGCAGAATATTCTGAAATAAAAAAAAAAGAATTCTTGGAACTCACAGCATCTGAAGTAAAGAAGCAACTATAGAAACATAGGGAGGAAACCCAATCTGAAAAAAAAACACTGCAGTAAAAGCATTAATAACTGCTTCTGAAGAAGATAGTGATAAAAAAGAGTTTTCAAAATGTTTCTACTTAGAGTGTCTTCACCATTTGCTAGATAATATGAATACTAATGTTTATATTATTACATGTTTAATGAACTACATTAATGTCTTCATAGCATAGAGTGTTTTGAAAAGCTATTGCTGAATTCCCTGTAATCACAAATATTCTGTGAACAGTAGACATTTACCAGTGTAAGTTCATTTGTTATATAACAAGATAATTTATTTTTTATTGCACTGATTTCTATGATTATGCTGTTAAAGAATCTTTCTTCAAGAAGAATTTTCTATATTTGTTTAAATAATTGTGGCACATATTAATATGCAAGACTGAGGAAAATCTGGCCTCTAAAGAAAAATACTAAGAATCTCTAGTAGAATTTAGTGAAATCTGTAAAAGCTCTGAGGCAGTGGGAACTAAGGACAGGCAAATGAAGTCAGCTTGTTATCATTCCTTGTGTTTTATATATGAAAGGCATCTCAATGGCTCTTGCTCAGGACTCTGACAGTGGATGTGACCCAGGTTTCTTCTCTCAGGTTGATTTACAGTCTTCAACATCACTTAGCATGTAAGTTTAGGGTCACTCTGTCATCTTCCTTTCTGCTCATATGACATTAAACTCTGTGTATGTTTATCTCTCTGCCTGAATTTTCAACTTTTCTAAAGACAGCAATATATTAAATGAGGACTTATGCTAATGACTTCATTTTAACTCGTTTAGCTACAAAGGTCCTATTTCCAAATAAGTGACCCTTACAGGTACTGAAGATTGATACTTTGATATCTTTTTGGAGGACATAAGTTATCTCACAACAAGTGCCTAAACATAAGGTACCCTTCCAACGGGAGAGACTGTTTAAAAATAAGACACATCAGTAGGATTTAAGTAAGCAGTGTATACACTTGATAACTAAATCCCTCAGGTCCAGGGAAATGAACATTGAAGCCTTCAGTGTATAGAGGCACACATAAGTGACTTAGGACAATCACCTGAGAGTTGACACAGAAAATTTTCGTGGTAAAAACAGAATACTCTGTGACAATGAGACTCTCCTTATCAAAAAATAACTACCAACTGATGGCTACAATAATCCTTCCAGTCCCTAATAAATGTGATGCTACTGAGTCCATATTGAATAAGATTTTCCGGTGTCAGTTTGGAGAATAGATTAAAATAGGAGCATTATTTCCATATAATGTTATTGAAATTTGTGAGAATTGATGACATTACCTAGAGAATGAGCAGAGGTAGAAAGGAAATCTTAGGCTCATGACCTGGGGCTTCCCAGGGAGAATAAGCAGCAGAGAGGGCTGGAAAGGAATGGCCAGTGAACTGGGAATAGAGTGAAGCAAGTGATGTCCACAGAGCCAGATGCAGAGAGTATTTCAGCAAGAGAAATCAACTGCCAAGTGCCACTCACCAGCTACATTAGAAAAGGAATCGAGAGTTTGCATTCTATATACACAAAATGTTGAACATTACTAGATACCCATGAAAACCTGATTAAATTAGGCCATGAAATATTAGAGTAAGATTATTGGAGGCAAAAAATATGCGACTATGGCTTCCATAGTGGGGAGATTAAAGGTATGAAAGTAATTAGAAGGATAAGTGATCATCAAGAAGGGATTGTTTGGGCTGGCCAGATAGGTCAGTGAACTAACGCACCTGCTTAGGGAGGCACAGGGACTGAGGTTCGATCCCCGGCATGCCATGATGGCCCTACCTCTGACACATGCTGAGACAGGGAACTGGGTGTGGTGTAGTGCACTTGTAATCCCAGAGGTTGAGAGGTTGAAAACAGGATCACTAAAAATCAATCTGTGTAGTGAAACCCTACAGACCCTGTACTATTTACATAAGAAAGAAAGAAAGAAAGAAAGAAAGAAAGAAAGAAAGAAAGAAAGAAAGAAAGGGTTGTTTAAGATGATAGAATAATGGCATTTTTAAGTGTCAATGGTCATAAAAGGAAAGGGAACAGAGTCACCAAAGAGGGTAGAAAGAATTAGAGACTCTGTCTTTGGAGCTCCGTCTTTGGTCCATTTTACCCTGTAACAGAATCACATGCATGGGGTAGTTTATAATAAAGAAATGTCTCTGGCTCATAATTCTGGAGGCAAAGTCCAAGACTAAGGACACGTAGGTGCTGAGGATCTTCTCACTGCATCATAGCATGATAGGCATCACATGGTGAGAGAGTACAGGTGAGAGTCAGCACAGAGAGCTAGATACACCTTTTTTTTTTTTTTTTTTTTTTGGCCAGGAATCCACTCCCATGATAACTACATTAATCTGTTCATAAAAAATGGAGACTTTACAGCTTAATCACCTCTTAAGGGCCCCACTTCTCAGCACTGTTGCTTGATTATTAAGTTTCTAACTCATGAACTTTGGAGAATCCACTCATACCATAGCCAGATCTTCATTAACTTGAAAATGGAAGGAAATAAGATTAAACTCTGAGATTATATTTAGAGTTAAGTATATGGAATTAGAGCAGAAAAATGTGCAGTCATTTTAGAAAAGACATAATGACTCCCAGATGCACCACACTTGATTGTGTCCCAGTTGAATAAGTTATTATACCTAAGAAATTCATTGGCTTGAAAGTAGTTTGTCCAGACAATAGATACATAGAGAAAATAGAATAATAAATTTGAACTTGGAGGTCCCAAACAAACACTGTTCACATAAAGAATGCCAAAAGTTCAGCCTATCATATTCCTGCTAATATGTAATGTGGAAATGGATGTTTTAAGCGATCTCCACTGAAAGTCATGAAATATTTGAACCATGGAACTAATCCCATTGCCCTAATTTTATGGGCAACAAGGAAATTTTAACTTAAAATTCAGCTTATTATCAGGCTGGTCCTGTCTTCTTAGCATCAGGTCCTGATGTACAGAGAAGCCATAGCATAAAAAGTACAAAGAAATATACTCAGAGTGGAATGTAGGTGTTATTACCCTTCCCTGAACCTTGTAACTACGTTCTGTTTTAAGATCCCCAAAATTCTATAAAGTCTTTCTGGCCATTACTATTGTCATTACTTTTATTTGTCAGCATGCCTAATTATCTCATTCTTCAAACACAAGGGAGAATTATGCACTTACAGAAATTTACTTTGGAAAATGCCATATGACTAGATATGATTGAAATAACTTCTGGACAGAAATTTTGACCCTATTTGACATATTCTCTTTTTTTCTGCCCTAGCAATAGTGAAAGAAAAGAGATTGGGGCTCTCTTACCTTGCATTTATGAAATAGTGCACTTGCAGTGTAGTAATGAGAAAAAAGCTTTTCTTGTTTCAATCTCTGAAAACTTGGGAACCTATTTTACTGAAGCTCCCTGTCTTTATTATTTCTAAAGAGATCTGTTATCTTTGGGCTGCAAATAACATATTTTACCAGTACCAAATACTAAGTTTTGTCAACTCTTGTAGGACATACTCATTAGATGATGATGGGATTTCATGCCATATAGTCTGTCTTTGTTTCTCGTCCCCAAGTTGTCATTTGACTACAGGCTAATGTATAATAGAAGATGGTGGTTAAGAACAAAACTTTGAAGCCAGAAGAAATCACATCTACCAATTTTGTCAGCTAATGATGCCATTTAATGAAGAAAGGATTATGTTGTCTTTTGGTTTTCCTATAAAATTCTTCTTCTTCTGATGCTCTGCACACATTTACCACTCAAGATTGAAGTGGAACATTACTTTGCATTACATTATACACATTACATACATTGCATTATATTACATACATTACTTTGCAAATTAGAGAGACATTATTTGAACTTTATTGATATTTTCTACTCTTTTTATAAGCTAATTTCTCCACTCCTTTTCCACTAAAGTAATGGAAATTTTTATAAGGACTACCAAGCACACAAATGAACTCTCTGTAGCACACAAATGAACCTTCTGTAGTTGTAATAAAGTAATTTTTTATATTTACTTTAATCACACCATATCCTCTAAGATGCCTTTGGTTTAAAGTTCACTTTTCTCCTTTTATTGAAATTTTTATTATGAAAGAATTTTTCTGAAAATGACAGTTGATTTCATGTCTTATATTTTGCATACATGGTTTATTGTCCAGAATTCAGTATTATGTGTTATGTAACTTATTACCACTTAAATTTAAACTGTAAAAACAAAAGTACATATGGAAGACTTGGAAAGATTTAAGATATATTTATGGGATAAAAATCAATATTTTTTAATTTTTTTTCTTTTCAAAGTTTTATTGATAAACATATAGCAATGAGACAGTTTCAAATCAAATCGAAAGTACAGTTTCAACAAATAATACACTGCATATATTCTTCTTAGTGGTTAATTGCTGTACAAGATGCAGACTTGTGATCCTACTTACAAACACCATTAGAAAAAATCATTCTATTCATTAAGAGAATGCAACTATATATCTATCCCAACCACTTTGAATACACAGATACAAAATGGACATTCATAGTTATACCCCAATTTTTTTTTAAGTTCCGTGGTTGAATATTATAGGTGTGTAAACTCAGCAAAATATTCTAAAAGAGTACAGAAGCCCATAATAGCATTGGGTCTTCTGTTTAATTGGCAATGTCAGAAATTATTGACGTGAGTCCCCCACAGCTCAACATAACAACAAGGCTTCACTTCCTATATTTCATCTTCATACTTTTCTACTGGATGGTTAAGACCAAGGTAAAGCAGAACCTATGCAACAAGAGTTGTAGCTTTTTGGTTTGAGAAGGTCAGTGAAATGCCCTCAGGATTTATCCTGAGATCCTGTACCTCAGATTGTAGAACCTTTGTCAGTGCAGCCATGTGGATGAGTCACGGCCATTGCTTGGCCAATGTGCTCTCTGTGAAAGCCTGAGAGAGTGTCTTCTCCTCATGTGACTCTCCTTAGGCACACTCCACGTCATCGATCAATTTCCTCTTGGGGTCAATATTTTTTTTAAATCAGTTAAACAAAAAAAGGTATGAGGAAGCAAGTTAATGGAGGTATCTTCTAAATGCCAGCTGGAAAAGCTAATTGGGTAGTTAAGACATGACTGAGGTGGTGGGCAAGAAACAGATTGAGAAATTTCATAAATTTGGTTCTGTACATTCAGTAAGTCTTCTTATCCACATTTTCTGTTTTGAGACTTCAGCTATAGACTTTCTAACACTGGGCATAAAATTACAATAGTAAGATATTTTGAGAGGAAGAAAGGGGCTACATTGACATAATATTTATATTATTGTACTGTTATAACTGTTCTATTTCATTTTTGTTACTCTTCAACAGTGCTAAAATGATACCTTTAACTGCATAATAGATCTGCACACATAGGACATAGTGTACATATAGGGAGCCATACTATTTGTGGGTTTGGGTATCCACAGGATGCCTTGGGATGTGTTCCCTGAAGAGGGTTTAGAGGCCAGTACTGTACTAAATTTGAGCTGTCATTGAAACTGGGCAGTTTTATAGACACAGTGACTTCTAGTCTATAATTTTGTTTTGAAATGTACTTTCCATAGAGGTGGTAAAGTTATAGGTGTGGATGAGATTATCTGGGAAGAGAATGTACAGTGAAAAAAATACTAGATGGTAAGAAAATAGAAGCTAAGAAGGTAAGGATGCAATCTTTAAAACAATCAACTATAAGGGAATAAATTTGTAAAATAAATAGAGGACTGGACTAAGAGGTAGGGCAACTAGAGAGTTCTGTGTCACAGAAAAGAATATTTTAAGGGGCTAGGGAGATAGCTCAGTAGAATAAGTGCTTGCTTGGCAAGTGCAGGGTCCTGAGTTCAATCCCTGGTACCACAAAAAAAGAATGTTTTAAGAATGGACAACAGCATTTGTATGAGTAAAAAATGGGGAAGACAATGTTCAAGAAGCAATATGGGGCCAGCCAGATAGCTCAGTGGACTAACGTGCCTGCTTAGGCAGAGCTCAGTGGCCAGGGGTTCAATCGCCAGCATGCTATGCCAGCCCCACTCCCAGGGCAGGCTGAGACATCAATAGAAACTGCTACAGGAAAACCTTGTCCACATGTAGTGGGAAGTAGCCTTTATGAGGTGAGGTGTGTTTAACTATACAGGAGGCAAAGGCTAATCAACAGTAGATGATTTCTGAGACTGCAGGGGCAATGTGATCTAAAGTAGTTTAAATGACTACTGTTATATAGATGGGGGCCCAGGGACTTTTTCCTGGTACTAATTTAAGTGAACCACACACATTTTGTTATATGATTTGTTTTCTTCGTCTCAATTGAATTAATTTCTGCTCTAATCTTTATGATTTCCTCCCGTCTTTGGGCTCTGGGTTTGGTTATATGCACATCATTACTAGGGATATTTCCAACTTTTGATTTTAATCAAAGATTAAATTAATATATATATATATATACATATATATATCATAGCTTAATATATTTTATGAAATTTACTTAATTGTGACTAGAATTATATGGTTACTGTATCTGCTTTGAGGATTGTCTTAGTATTTTGTTTGTGATCTAATGTGTTCCATATTTATAATGTCATTTGAAAAGAAGGTATTTGGGTAAAATTATTGATACTTAGCTAATAGATCCTGCATGATTATTACTTCCCTAACCTCTTTCTGATGGGAGGCAACTGTGGTTTACATGGCTAACCATGTAAGATATACTCACTGGTGTAGCTCAAGTTCCTGCTTTTCTGTCTTAGGGCATATTACCTTGAACAAGATAGTTGACCTTCTTGAGTTTAATTGCTTCACTTTCAACTGGTTGCAAATAGAGTTCTTACCTCATTAGTTTCTTTAAAAAGATGAAATCCATTAGCACACATAATGCATTTAAATTAGCATTTGGGCACAGTAAGACTTAAAAATGGTTAGCGATTTTTATTATCCTTCTATTTGTTTCCTTGTTCATCTAGGGCTTGGGCAAGTGAATCAAACGATCTTGCCCATGTTCCCATATTTATTTTCACAGATATTTCAACATATAAGTAAAATTTGATCTCTTTTATTAAAGCTGCTTTTATTGTTAATCACACGTATTTCCTTAGTGATAGATTTCAGATATGAGCCTACTTCAGTCAAGTCTAAATTGTACCTCTCCAATGGCATCTAATAAGATTCATTTCCTTTCCTATGTTGTTTACTTTGCTATCTGCCCTGGATATATATTTTCTGTAGAACTGTAATAACATTTGCTTCTCATCTTTCATCATTTTAATTTTCATGAGAAATTCTTGGGCCTCTGTTGCAATGAATGACTTCTTTCCTTAGTTGTGACTACTATCTATATTTACATTTTTGTCTAGATCTTTCGCAGTATAACACTTAATTTCCTCTTAAATACCTCTTGAACAAGCCAACACATGAATGAATTTATTAATGCATTCTTGGAGTCTACCTGAAATATGTTCATCTACCTCTTCCCAGCAATTTATGTCTATGGTATTTTAATGGTATATGTAAAAAATTATGTCCAAATATGCCATGCTACTACATATTTAGGCAGCCATTCATTTTACTTTGCTACTATATATATATATATATATATATATATATATATATATATATTTCATTTTATATGTGGAACAACAGCAGAAGTATGCAACAATTAGTTGGTTAGATGAGTCTTGGAAGGGCAGTTATCACTTTTTCAGATGCTTTCTTTAAAAAAGAAGGGGGTGGTGAATGAATGCAGGAGACAGGAAAAGGAGTGTTGTGGGACTGTCTTGCAACAATGTTGTATATGGTTAGATTTCTGGACTTAACTTATGTGTAAACATATGTAATTCTTTATTCCTATTTTTAAAATATAGTTTAATTTTTTAATTTTTTTGTCATATTCTGTAGGGACTTAGAGTTTAACATATCAATACTTGATGAATCTCTTAATGAATAGAGGAATTTGTTGTAATAGTGTTTGTAAATAGGATATCATGTCTGCATCTTGTACAGCAAATAACCATTAGGAAGAGAGTATGCAATGTGTTAATTATTGAAACTGTCATACCAATTTGATTTGAAACTGTCTCATTGCTATTTGTCTCTCAATAAAGTTATGAAAAAAAAACCAAAAAACAAAATGATTTATATTTCAGAAACTCTCTAGTAATTTCAGGGCCTGTCTTCCTGCTTCAAGTTCTAAGGCCTGATGAATGTTTTGAAAGATACTACAGTAATCCTTTGGTATCTGCATACTTTTTCAAATAATATTATTATACTTCTTTTTATCCTTGGAGAGAAAATATTATATAATGAGTTCGTAGAAAAACTGAAATAAGTTACATGCATAATAAACATGATAATAAATGTGGATGTATGTGTAAAAAAAAGATGAAAAACACCTGTTCCATGTTATGCCTAAGATATTTGATATTCAGACAGTGAGGTTAAGCTCAGCAGCCTAGGATATATGATAGTAACAATAAGCTTGTCTTCTGGATGGTTAACAACCTAAGTTTGCAGACCAAAATTAGAGAAAAAGTAGGGCTGCAAGGAAAGCCAACATTTTGGCCCTAGCCTTCCAAGGTCAATTAAGACTCAGGACATATGAGAACTTGTACTGTAACACCATGTGACTCAATTGTGTCCCAAATTTTCTGATCAAGGAGATTACAGGGCTAAAGAGAAAAGTGATCGACAATGTAGAGTGTGCCTAAAGAAAGTCACATGGAGAGAAAACATTCTCTGAGTCTTTCACAGAGAGCACAATGGCCAAGCAATGGCTGTGACTCATCCACATGGCTGACACCAACAAAGGATCTACAATCTGAGGTACAGGATCTCAGGATAAATCCTGACAGGATTTGACTGACCTTATCAGATCCAAAAGCTACAATTCTTGTTACATAGGTCTTGCTTTATCTTGGTCTTAACCATTCAGCAGAAAAGTACGAAAACGAAGTACAAGAAATAAAGCCATGGTGTTATGTTGAGCTGTAGGGGACTCAGGGCAACAATTTCTGACATTGCCAATCAAGCGGATGACCCAATACTATTATGGACTACTGGATTATTTTGGAATATTTTGCTGAGTTCACACACTTATAATATTTAAATGATGGAACTAAACAAAAAAAGGAGATATAGATGAATGACCATTTAGTATCTGTGTATTCAAAATGGTTAGGATAGATATATAGCTACATTCTCTTAATTCAAAGAATAGAGGGATTTGTTCTAATAGTGTTTGTAAATAGGTTATTGTTTCTGCATTCTTGTACAACAAACAACCGCTAGGAAGGCAGTATGAAATGTGTTAATTATTGGAACTGTCCTACCAATTCGATTTGAAACTGTCTCCTTGTTATTTATTTCTCAATAAAATTATGGAAAAATATGCAAATAAAAAGGAAGGTAGAATGTCCTATTTATCTTTCCTATTTTAACTTTATTGTTATGACCTATATTTTTTCAGAATAAGTAGTAAGATAGTTCTAAATTGTTGCTAGAGTTTTTGACCCTTGTACAGTATTTCGAATGGACTTCAATTGTAATGTTGTACCACTGTATCTCACGGAGCTATAAGAAAGGAATGGAATTCCCAGTAGCTAGGTGACAAGTGTGCTCGGTATGTCATTGTTTCTCAAGATGAGCCATGCTATAGAAGAAGCGTGTGATCATGGTTGTATATAATATGTTAGGACTATAAAGAACCAACTGCCTCAAAGGGGAAGATGAAGCTTCCGAGAAAGTCAAAAGTTACTATTCAACAAAGAAATTCCACATTCATTTCTTTATCCCAGTGTTGTCCCTTTCTCTGCTGAGTTATTTTGAGTATTCTTTAGTCACTAATAATGCTTTCCTAGGTTTCCTCTTGGGTTAATTTTTAATTTTGTCTCTGAGCATTATTTTATTCTCCTTAATGAACTAGAACAAGGAATATCAATTATAGCTTTGCTACTACAAATGCACCCTTGTGAGAATGCTGTGAGTACAGTTAGTGATTAATTCAGGTGAGGGTAAAAAAGCATATGCCTCATACTGCAATGCAACTTTAAAATTGTCATTTCCTGCATAGAGTTACTATTATCCTCCGGATAACACTTTCTCCTACACCTTACTTCTGCAAAATACCTAAATGTGTAATTGAAAATAGATTTGGAAATATCTACATGTCTTATCTGATGTGGTAAACTAGTACTTTGATCAAAAAACTTAAGTAAATGTTTATCTAATGCCATTCATCTCTTTACTCATCTTTGTTGTAGTAATTATATTAGATCAAATGAGGTAGAAGTGATCTTTGCCTTGGCATAGAAAAAAAATCTTACTGAATTGAGAAATACTTAGGTTTAACAATGAAGCATTGACTGAAAAGGAACATAATTTTAACAATAGATAGAATTATGAGGGCTGGCCAAATAGCTCAGTGGAATCAAGCGCCTACCGTGCAGACCCTGTCCCTGGGGAGCAATAAGATGATGATTGGGACTGGGCATGGTGTCACGTGCACCTGTAAGCCCAGCTCTCGCGAGACTGTAAACAGGCGGATCACCACGAGTCCAATCTAGTAGTGAGACCCTGAACACACTGTAGATCCTTTCCTAAAACACAAAAACGAATAGATAGAATTATGATATATAATATTAGATTTGAGGGTGAAAATATACTACAGAAAATAGAAGCATTAAAAGCAGAATAGTAAAAGGTTTAGAGAGTAGCATTACCCATTTATTTGTTCAAAATCTCTGGAAAAAGTAATTTTATTTGTGTCAAATTTTATATTTTGATATCACTTAATAAGAGATCATGATTTTCTTATTAAACATTGACTACAAATAAAATTTCAACACAATGCTTAGCCTTCACCCCAACTTCCACAGAAAATTGTCTACTTTCCCTTTCAAGACCTTTTCTTTGTTTTGTTTGCTTTCTGAGATAATGAAGTGGTGCCTTCTACACTGCCTCAGATTTTCAAGTAAAAGCAGACTTGTCAAAGCATAAATTTTTTCTAGAGGTAAAAATTAAAATAAAACAAAATCTCCTAGAAAGCTGGTGTGGCTTAGCTCCCATCTCTCTTTTGGGTGTGGCAGCCCACTTCATAGCTGCAACCTCATTCCAGGGGGATCCAGCCTGTCCGATGTTCCTGTGGGGCTAAACGTCATCTTTGTGGGCATTATTTTTGTTTCTGGTCTTGCGTACACCACACACCTTATTAACGCGCTATCGGCTGTATGCACACACCTGCATTTTCTCATCTTTTCTCGTCCCTTTTTCCTTTAAGAACACCCATCATACTTCATCCTCAGTTATTAATGTAACTCATTACAGGCTGCTCCAGCTGTCCTCCAAATGTATGCTGAATAAGACATGAGAAGGAAAGCTTTTAAAAAAGCTTTCCAATCTAGGCAAGTCATTAGATGAATTTAAGTCAGAGCAGAAGAGAATTTTTCATACTGTGTGGTTGTCTGTCTGACTTGGTCACCTACACCATTAGACAGACAACAATTCCACTTTACTGCAGTATTATCACTGATCACGTACTTCCAGTTTCAGAAAATACTTCAGCATTCAAAATTATTCTATTCTGTATGAAGAAATTAAAATTCATCCCGTCCCCAAATTCTATTCACTTGTATTAAGCACTTACAATTGTTGTAAAAATGTCTATTCATTTTATTAATTTCAATCATTTATTTCCAGTTGTGTTTGTAATATAGTTAGCTCCCTATGTGTTCATGGATTCTGCAGCTAGGAATTCAACTCATCACAGAGTGAAAATATTTTTAAAAAGCAATCCTATGTAAAATGAATATGTAGAGTCCTTTACTCTTTTCTTTGTTTGCTACACAATGTGGTATGACAACTATTTACACATCATTATGTATTATAAGTAACCTAAAAATGATGCAATGAGATGATAAGTGTATGTTCTATTTAAATATTGCACCATTGTATATGGGATGTCTGATCATTTGCAAATTTTGTCATTCAAAGGGAGTTCTGGAGCCAGTTCCCCTGAGAAGAAGCAAGAGTAACTGTGTGTAAATTGGATATATTGGGTATATGTGTGTGTGTGTGTGTATAATACGTGTATCAGCTTTAGCAGTTTATTATTAATGAATATTTAGGTGACAATTAATTCCACATTATAAAACATGTACATTTTTATTATCTGAATATTTTATATACAAATGAAAGATAGAAAATACAGGGCTACTTGCTCATTGCATTTTTCAAAATGAAAGCATACTTTCTTTTCCTTGTGGTTCATTTTATAGAAATTCTCAGATATTTATTTATTTAATTTTTAATATTAAAATTGTTATAACCCTGTATGGAAAATGTCTATTGGTAGAATTTTTTCAGTAGATTGGATGATTATTAGTGTTTTTTAGCCATAAAGTACTTTTTAATTAAGGCACATAGGTTACCTTTTTTGACATAATGCTATTGCAAACTTAGTATACAACATACTATATAGTAAAATAATAATTTTATGTGCTCTGAAAACCAAAACCTTATTGTACTCATTTTATGGGCATATTGTCTTTATTGTAGTGATCTAGAATCTAATGTGTCAGATCATCAAGTTACACCTGATTATGTCTGACTCACTACTGTGCATGACTTAACCATAACACAATTGAGATAGATAGATAGATAGATAGATAGATAGATAGATAGATAGATAGATATTTGCTAATTTACTGAAAGGTGAGAGTTTGATAAAAAAATACAAGGATAGAATCAAAGGTTTTATCTCTATTCATCTAAGATTTTACTGGCAAAATAATCATTAATATGAGGTGGCATTGGTAATTAGCTCCTCAAAATAGGTTTTGGAAGTTAGTTAGAGAAGAGTATGTACTAAGGTAGAAGAGGAGGAAGGACCACAAACCAGTAACATTCAAGACACTGAAGATAAAAGTTGATGATTGTACTGTTTTGTCCAAATTTAATTTCAGTTAGAAAATCTAGACTATTTGACCTTGTCATAAAATATTTTATCTGATAGCTAAGACAATCTAATGTATTTATGTGTATATTCCTTCTAATAAATTTCAGTAATCCAATCTTTAGATTTCTAGGAAAGTACTCAGTGTCACTTTATCATGTCCCTTTATTTCTTATAATAACTGCATAGTTTCCAGGTAAAAATAAAAGACTGTCTAATTCGAAATCTAGGAAGTATCAATCTGGCTTTTTATTTACTTTGCAAAATCAAAGTAATATTTTGCCAAGATGGGTCAAGTCTCAGATTATAGGGTAACAAGTCTTGGTAACTTTTCTCTCATTGCTGGGACAAAATACCTGACAGCCAAACTTAAGGGGGGAAAAATACATTTAGCTCACCATTTGTGGAGATTTTAATCTATAATCTTCTGGCTCCAAGGCAGGGTGCATGGCACAGAGAACACAGTTCAAGGCAGAAGAGGACAGAAAAAGGAACAAGGGCAAAAGGTGTAAGCCTCTTTCTCCTCCCTTCTCTTGTAGCCCTGGGGGTGGGGAGTCTTCACACCCACACCATCTCTTGCCCTTCTCTTACACAGGCTCAGCCTGTTTACAAAGTGAGGATCATGGCTGCCTGCTCAGTCCCTTAATCAAGCTTCTAAACTTTCATCTTGGCTCAATGGGTCAACCATCACAATATATAAGAAGTGAAGACTGGAAATGAAATGCAGAATACATATTTTCTGAATTTAAGTTACATCACTTCAATCACCATCCTTTGCCCTGCTTTCAGATGGAAATGAATGTCCTCCATCATTTTCCTTGAACATGTGACGACACACATGTGTAACTCTATGCATTGTGTTTATATTGTACAAACATTTACTTAATTACATGTGATGTTCTGTGCCCCACATGAAAATTAACAAAGTCTTTTAGATTATGGAAAACAAGAAGAAAAAAATTTCAGAAAGGTTATTAAAGGAGAATCAACAGAAAATAATAACTTGACACAGGCTCAACTCTTGACAGAGAGGACTGATGAATTATTTACATTATGGTAAGTTTCAGAAATGAAGCTTTGAGTAAGACTTCCCACCTTTGGGTATGGATTTCTTTTCTTGCTAGCATGACATCAACTCTGCCTTCAAAGCCAGATGATCCATAACACAGACTCGTTTCTGTTTCATCTCTGTGAATGACAAAACTCACTGTTTGTACAACTCTGCTCCCTGGAATCTAGAGCCAGTCCCATGTGACCCCAAGTATCCCTTTCTCACTTGTGCTAGAAGTCATGAAGAAGTTGAAGCATGTTGACAGCTTTTCTTTGATGTCTCACACTTCTTATCACCTTCTCTGGCAGCACCTCATGGGAAATACTTCTTTTCTTCCCCCTTTCAAGTTTTTGCCCTGGATGCCCTTAGCTAGCTGTTACATACCGCTTCAGTGAGGTTGGACAGAGGAGGCAGGTGCCCCTTTCCTGACCACAGCAGCTTCTTCTTTTTCCTGTCTTGTTTGCTTGATCTCATCAGATACCTGTCAAGGAGATCACAAACCAAGGAAGAAAGATTAGGAAAAAACAGAGGCTCTGAGACACTATCAGAAATAAAAGACTAAAGAAGAGAGCCTGGAAACTGAAGGAGAGGGATGAATTGGTAGAACTGGAGGTCAAGTAAGCCAAGGTCCTGTGTATCAGGCACACAAGGCTCTGAGTCAGAGCAGGCATCATAGATAGATGACTAAGTCTCCCACCCTGTTATTTGTGTTTGGGGGCTGAGGTAGGAAAGATCCCTATACCATGCCCCTGCCTCTTGCTCTCTGGCTTCATTCCAACAACTCCCTTTGCCCATCATATCCATGTATCTTCTCCTGTCAGTTTTTGAATTTGTTTCCTTCTTTTTTTTCTCTGAGTCATGCAGTGTTTGACTTCAGTTAACATTTGTGCCCCTCAAATAATAACTGAGGAACTGCAGCCCATAAGGAATTAAAGGAACAGAAACACCTAGGAATTGGAACACTGAGGTCTTACATTTCAAGTAAATTATTTCTCATCAATTGTGCTTGGTGGGGTCTGTGCTGACCACAGATATAACAGGGAATACAGCCAGGAATGGTACAAAATTGTTCTGCAAATGAGAGCAGGAGAGATGGACAAGTTTGTATGCCAACCATGGTTTTAAGCCTGAGGCCCCTTTAATACAACAACAATGACGATGACAAAAACAACAATAATAATATGACAAGTGTAAATTCCTTTAGAGAACTACTTTAGAAGTGTTAAGCCAAAATTTTACATAGCAGGTAGATATACAATCAATTATAGGGGAAAAGGTACATTGGGGATGAACATGACCATTGGAAACTAGTTGAATTAGCTTTGTAAGAGAGAAGTGTTTTGTGACAGTAATAGGGAAAGGGGCTGCCTCTAGGTAATGGGTTAGAAACACCTGTTGGGCGTGTGAACAGAAATAAACCGAAGACTTTACTTTTCATACCTCATTATTATACTTTTCTACTGGATGGTTAAGACCAAGATAAAGCAAGATCTATATAACAAGAAATGTAACTTTTTTATCTGACAAGGTCAGGCAAATCCCCTCAGGGTTTACCCTGAAACTATGTACCTCAGTTTGTAGATCCTTTGTCTGTGTCAGGCATGTGGATGAGTCATGGCCATTGCTTGACCAATTTGCTCCCTGTGAAAACCTGAGGTAATATTTTCTCTCCATGTAACTCTCCTTAGGCACACTCTATATCATTGATAAAATATAATAACAAGGTATGAAAAGTAAAGCCATATTAATATGCTGAGTTATAAAGGGCTCAAGTCAACAACTTCTGACATCACCAGTTCTACAGATAACCCACTACTATTATGGACTACTGGACTGTATTGGATTATTTTGCTGAATTCACACACCTACAATATTTAAATGTCAATGGAACTTCCATCTCTGACAAAACTAAAGAAAAAATGTGGATACAAATGAAGGACCATTTTGTATCTGTATATACAAAATAGTTAGGATAGATATACAGCTACTTTCTCTTAATTCAATGAGAAGATAGATTTGTACTAATAGAGTTTGGTCATGATATCATGTCTGCATTTTGTACTATGAATAATCACTATGAAGACAACAGTATGCAATGTATTAATTATTGAAACAATCCTACTAATTGGTTTTGAAACTGTCTCAATGCTATTTGTTTCTCAAAATTAATAATAATAAAAAAGAAATACACTGAAGAGCTTCTGCTGTGAGGAAAAGCTAACAAACAGAGATGTGTATCAGGTAGTTTTAGGGTGATGAATTCCAAAGAATTTATGCTCTGCCATTGATGTGAAAGCCTGGTTGTGTGAGTCTATGGTTGTTATATTAAAACAGAGAAGCACAAGTAAGAGACAGGGAGAGATAAAAGACAGAAGTTTTAATGAGGTTTACTAGCTTACAGAACCAACAGAAAGGCAAAACAACATGCTGTAGAAAATTATATTAGAAATACTTGAGGCTAGACAACAAAACAGTCATCCAGGATCAACACTGGACTATTAATGCCTTGCTACCACCCCCAGTCCCACCACTGTCACCCAGGTAACCTAAGCCTGTCCTTTCTGCTGTGCAATATTCCTTTAAGAGTCAATGATTTGCTCAAGAGCTACACACCAGTCTTTAATTGACAGAGAAAAGGAGAGACTCTTCTGCTTTTTGATTTCCAGATCTGGACAAAGGGTCCAGTTGGGAGATTTCCCCTCAAAATAGAAAGTTTCTGAATGTAGGTTAGCCACATGGCAATAATTTGGAAATGGAATTCTGTCCTACTTCAGACAAATGCATTTTCAAGGAAAGCAACGTTACATAATAATTTCAGTGAACAAGTTGGAATAACACAGCTTAATAATGAACAGAAGTCTCTCTCTGTTTTTCTATCATTTCACCAAATTTACTGCACCTTTATAGGACATAGTGAATCCAATACTAGTGACAGTTCCTGGTATGGCAAGCTTATAAATATTGCTGTATTTATCTCTTCTATTTTCAATGTTGACTTAAGAAATTAGAAATTTCTTATGCATGTGCATTGAAGATCATCTTTTATTATAGTTCTAATATAAATCTTTAAAAGTGACATCTGGGAAATTGTCATCTTACATTCATCATCAGTATAAAGTTTACATGTCAGTGAATAAAGCAAGATCCCAAGGAACTTGGACTAATTAGCTATTTTTGGCATTAGAGCAGCTAACTGATTTCCTGATTCACTCATGAGGAAAGAAAACTGTTTCTCAATTTAAAAAACATAATTACATACAGTAATGCAAGAAAGTTGAAAATTCAGGTGAGGTTTATGATTTTTTTTCTTTTCTACCCAAATCAAAATAACCATTTTATCTTAGTTTTGATGTATTTTGTATAAGAGAGAAACTTTAAAGGTTGTGATGGGGCAACTGGAGTTTAGTTTGCATGATAAGTAGCCATATGATTATCACACATAACTGAGATATTCATATATGTTTTCTATTTTCATGCATTGTCTTGGTCAGCTGCTGCATCTGGAGACAGGTCAACTTCCTCAAGTATTTTAGTTATAGAAATAAGACATTCACATTATGATGACAGAATATAGGGGGGAAATCCAATGGTCTACACATACATTAGGTGTATGTGTAAGCCTGGATATACATACCCACACATTTACGCACTTGTGTCACTGCATATCATCCCTGATTTTTTTTTTCAGAATCAAGGATTGAACTCAGGCCCTTGCACTTGCCAGGGAAGTGCTTATTCTACTGAGCCATCTCCCCAGCCCCTCAACCCTGATTTCTATACCACAACTAAAAATATCAAGGAGGAACATTGTGCTCATGTCTCTGCCATATAAGAGCTATTTAAAAGATTTTAAAATATCATTTTAAAATATTTTTCATAGACATAAATGACAAAAGGTTAAAACACTTCACAATAATTTGCAGATTAGCATAAGTTGGGAACAGGAGTGATTTTGTGTCTCAGATCTTACCATTAAAACAAATACAGCTATTGGAATATGGTAGCAAAAGAAAATTTTCTTGGAATATCTATGTCTGCAATACAAATTGAAATAAAATTTGGAAGAATTTAAATGCAGATGCAAAAAAATAAACTATGGGTAGCAAGCAGATCTATGTGACAGCAACCATGTGCAGCATGAAGTAGAGATGAACAGGTTTTAGGTGAACCTGATTTATCAGAGGGTACCAAATCAGTGCTCAGAGGAATTTAAAGGGAACACAAGAGCCTCCACAAACCTAGGAGAGGATTTTGCATGCAGGCAATAGTAAGTGAATACAAAGAGACTGTGGTAAATTTGGGGGCACTAGATAGGGTAGGTAGTATAATTCTGAAAATTGATATAGCAAGAGTTTTTGTAGGTCAAATCCTTCCACTAAGGAGAAACTACTGGAAGTGGGAACTATATTTAGCAGAAAGGGGGCAACAAAGGTAAAGAGAAATGGTTGAAAAATAAATGAGAGAAGAAAAATAAGCTAGCAGATCTGAGAAAGTGTACAGTGGCATTTTTAATACTTCCAGGAAACAGAAGCACTAGAGAAAAAACCCACCAAAATAATTCTGCTAGTTCAGCTAATCTTGCCTCCCTCACCCACTAATAATGCAAAAAAGCTTATCTTACTTATTCAGGAAATTTTTTTTAAATGTCTATATTCAAGCATGAGAGTGCATGTTTGCAATCTAAGCCAGCCTTCTGGGAGGTTAAGGCAGCAGAAGGTCCAGCCCACTCTGGGCAACTTATCATAGTTTTGTCTCAACAAAAAAAGTGCTAAGATGTAGCTCAGTGTGAAGTTCCTGAGTTCCATCATTAGAATTGCCAGAATTAAGTAAATGTTCTATACAATTATTCAGCAAGAGGTATGTTTGGAAAGCATAATGTTTCAAAATGAGCTAAAATATTAAGAAAATTATGAATGCTTTAAGTAACAAAATCAACAAGAGTTGAAATATTGAGTGATTAAATGGTTAGACAAAAGAAAGATTCAGAGAGAAAGCTGACCAAGTGTTTGGAAATAATTTAAATACAAGACTCATTGTGAGAGTAAATTGCAAAAAATTGCCAAAATTAACAAAGTAAACAATATATATTATACTAGAAAATAAATACAAGTTGGGTAAGAGACAGCAATGCAAAAGAAGGGACAAAAGATTTGAGAGAGATGTGTTAGATAGGCCAGCAAGACCCATCAAATACACATTACTGTCACAAAGAGCAATGCTATTAAAATGGAAAAGTATTGATATTGAAGTTATAACTCAGTATATTGTTGAAAATACTTAAAACCACATGTAAGTGGGTGTGCTCAGAGCAGGTGGCCTGAAGAATGGCTTCTCTGTTTACAACACACCCAACAGGAATTTAGGGTCACTGTGACAAGGGGCACAACACTTGTGACTTCCCTGTGAGCAA
>NW_004524585.1:8383808-8389568 GCF_000260255.1 Octodon degus | reverse complement strand
TCTTCCAGGAGATTTAGTGTCTCTGCTTTAATGTTTAGATCTTTAATCCATTTTGACTTTAGTTTAGCGCATGGTGATAGACCAGGGTCAAGTTTGAGTTCTTGGCATGTAGAGAGCCAATTTTTCCAGCACCATTTGTTAAAGAGGCTATCTCCCTTTCCAGTGAGTATGTTTGGCCCCTTTGTCAAAGATAAGGTGGCTGAGTGCATTTGTAGTTCCTTCAGTGTCTTCTAATCTATTCCATTGATCCTCAGGTCTATTTTGATGCCAGTACCATTCTGATTTTATCACGGTAACTTTGTATTATAATTTCAAGTCAGGAATTTTAATGCCTCCTGCTTTGTCTTTATTGCCCAGAATTGCCTTTGCTATTCTAGGTCTTTTCCAGTTCCAGATAAATTTTAGGAATTATTTCTCTATGTCTGTGAGGTATGTCGGGGGTAGTCTTATAGGGATTGCATTAAATCTGTACAGCAATTTTGGAAGTATGGCCATCTTCACAATGTTGGTTCTTCCTTTCCAGGAGCATGGAATATCTTTCCATTTTCTGAAATCCTCTAGGATCTCTTTTTTCAGAGTACTGTAATTTTCCTTGAAAAGATCTTTGACTTCTTTAGTTAGGTTAATTCCAAGGTATTTCATTTTCCTCAGTGCTATTGTAAAAGGTATTGTTTCTATAATTTCCCTCTCAGTGTGTTTGTTGGCTGTGTAGAGGAATGCTATTGACTTTTGGGTATTGACTTTATAATCTGCTATGCTATAGAATTTCTGTATTAATTCTAGTAGCTTCTTGGTGGAGTCTTTTGGATCTTCCAAGTAAAGTATCATGTCATCTGCAAATAAAGATAATTTAACTTCTTCTTTGCCTATTCTTATTCCTTTCATTACTTTCTCTTGTCTAATGGCTGTAGCTAATGATTCAAGAACTATATTGAAAAGGAGTGGTGAAAGAGGACATCCTTGTCTTGTACCAGATCTAAGAGTAAAAGATTTCAGCTTTTCCCCATTTAGGATTATATTAGCTGTTGGGTTTTCATAAATGGCTTTTTCCAGATTGAAGTAGAGGCCATCTATTCCAATTTTCTGTAGGACTTTGAACATGAATGAGTGTTGCACTTTGTCAACAGTCTCTTCTGCATCAATGGAGATGATCATGTGATTTTTAGTTTTTGCTCTATTAATAAAGTGTATTACATTTATAGATTCTCGAATATTGAACCATCCTTGCATTCCTGTGATTAATCCTACCTGCTCATGGTGTATGATCTTCTTGATGATTTGCTGTATTGTATTTACTAATATTTTATTGAGGATTTTGGCTTCCATGTTCTTGAGGGAGATAGGCCTGTAATTGTCTTTCTTAGTTGCATCTTTCCCTGGTTTTGGTATCAGTATAATACTTGCCTCCAGGAGTGATTTTGGGAGGCTTGCCTCCTTTTCAATCTCATGGAAGAGTTTGAGGAATATAGGGACTACATCTTCTGTAAATGTTTTGTAGAATTCAGCTGTGAATCCATCCGGACCTGAACTTTTCTTTGCCGGTAGGTTTTTAATTACATCTCGTATTTCATTGGCTGTTATTGTGCTATAGAGGGTGGTTATATTTTGTCGATTCAGTTTTGGTAATTTGTACCTTTCTAGGAATCTGTCCATTTCTTCTGTTATCACAAGTTTTGTGGTGTCTTCACCAAGTTTTTTTTTTTTTTTTTCCTGACCCATGCATCTACCTATCTTAAACTGCCATGCAAAGCCAGTGAATGGCCCAAAGACCCACTTGGGAAGTGAGATCTGTCCCATAACCTATAGCAATAGCAAGAACTGACACTGAGGTATAGAGCAGTAGGTTCCTTAGCTTAGAGAAAGATAACATGAATATGTAACCTGTGCTTCAAGAGCAGCAGTGGACTGCGCCAGCCTCACCTGACCCCACATCCCTGCTCATCTTTATAGCCTACCTCATTGTACTTAGGCCTTCATATATTTTCCCCCCATATCACTCCGCTAAAAAATGTCATGCAGTGAATTGTGGGAAGCCATTAACTGGTATCCATTTTATAATAGTGTCAGGCATTTTCTTAAGTTTCTATTCCCCTGCTGAGTTAAGTTTCTGTTCGTTCAGGCCTTGCCCATTCCCCATGAGTCACGTGCTATGCCCCGGGGGTGGGACCTTCCTCCTTTGCCTAGATACCTGATGTCTTCAAGAGCCAAGACTCCCACATTCCCAAACTCCCTATATACACCCAGCACCTCCCCTGAATAAACAAGACTTGATCAAATTCTCCTATCTTGTCTCCATTTCTCGCATCTCCTGTCCTTTGTCCCCTCCTCCATTTCCCGCTCCTCTCCCAGGTGACCTTCGTTGACTGACCCGCTGGACGGGACAATGAATCATGGTCTGAACTATATTCTGAAGAAATATAAATTTTGTTTTATTAGTTGGGGATATTTTACTTTCCATCAAGTATCACTTTAATGATAATCCTTTCAGAAAGATTTACTAAACTGAAATACTGCATCATTGATAATATAGATGTAGATATGTTAATTGAATGATTGTATAAAGTAGAATAAAGGTGAAGTTGATAGCTAGAGCTATAGCAGATAAAGAGCTAATCTCTGGTAGATTATAAATTGCAAGGATGATTACAAGGGTATCTTCCATCTTATATGCTTTTCCTGCACTGTGACTTTGAATTTACTCCCATTGAGGAGGGATTTGTGATCTATTCAACCAACACATCAAGGCAGAATATGCTCTGATTTTAAAACTAAAGAGGGGAAGTTCATGCAGCTTCCATTTTGCTTACTGCAGGACCATTAGACCTATGGTAAAGGAGTGATTATGAAATCGATTTACCTTGTTGCCTTACTAGTGCACACGAAGAGATCCCTTGGGTAGTTCAGGCCTTATGTAAAGTGAGGCAGTCTGGTCTAGCCCCTCAGCTGACTCAATATTTCCTCGCTCTGTTCTTTGTGCTGACTGGCTAACCTCATGTGAGACCTTGAGGCAAAACCACGTTCGCAAGCTTTTCTCTGATTCCTGATTCCTATAAACTAGAAGACGGAATAAAATGAGTGTGGTGGCTTAAAGCCACTCTATATTTTGGAGTGATGCTGAAGTAACAACACATAATCACAATGATGTTTCATATAGTGCTTTTTCTGCCAACTAATTTCTTTTGTAACTTTGACTTTTTTTTGAGAGGGCAGAAATCTCTCCACTACCAATAGTGATAATTTGGTGTCCTTTCTCTAACCTTGATGTGTTAAACAATTAGTTCCTCAAATCATGCCTACACTTCCTCACACGCACTAAAATTAATCTGTCCCTCTGGAGCTTGCAAGATAATTGGCTAAATAATCTAAATTACCCTAAATATTTTGTGGCTATTAATTTTGCATTTCTCTTTCTAGAGAGGCATTTAAATACATTTTAAATCATCAAATTTGGCATTCAAAGTAGATTGACTAATGTTTGAATTTTTTATAGTGAAAGTCTTCTGAGAGAAATATTTTTGAGAATTGAAGGAGGAGGTGTAGAACGTTACAAGATGTTCACTCCATGAGAAATCACAGTTACATGGTCTCAGTCTATGACCCATTCTTTCTTTTATTTCTGAGTAGCTAAAGTAGTCAGCATAATAGATTTCATTTTGATATTGATTTTGCATGTGAAAAAAATTGCTAATGGTCTTAATGTTCAGCAAGTCATTTCACATTTCTTATGTTAAACTCAGCCTAATAGTTTCAATGTTTTACTATCATTATATAGGCTTTTATATGGTTATTGTCAAAACTTACTGAGCTATAATTCCAAACTGTGAGCTACTGATAAACCATGAAATTGATGGTGTCTAACTTGGATTATTTTCCCTCTCCTGACATAACTCATAAAAGATTGATATATTTTTCATGTTTTAGAGTCATCTTTGTGACAAAGATGGCTGTTCCACTCCAACCTGAAAATTATGTCTACAGAATATTAATGAAATTTCCTTTCACACATTGACCAGAATCCAATGTGTATGTGACTTCTCAAGGAGACCTATAGAAAAAAGGCAATTTGCATCACACAAATATTCTGTAAGCTATATCAAGATCAAATAAACTTCCATTACAATCCCAAAATTTTATTAAAGGAGCCCCGAAATCATGCCAGATCTGTTCTTAGTAACTTTTGCTTGCAGCTAAAATGGAAATGTTGAAATAAAAATCAACAACTTGGGGCTGGGGAGATGGTTCAGTAGAATAAGTGCTTCCCTGGCAAGCACAAGGGCCTGAGTTCAATCCCTGAATCTGGAAAAAAAAATCTTACCTACTCCAAAATCTCTTTCTTTAAATTTGTGCCTTTGGGGGACAAGGTGATAGCTCAGTGGAGTAAGTGCTTGCCTGGAAAGCGCAAGGTCCTGAGTTTGATACCTGGTACCAAAAAAAAAAAAAAAAAAAAGGTACCTTAATTGTTCTACTTGGTTTCTGTTGTTGTTTTGTTTTGTTTTTAGTGTATTTGGTATAAGGTTTCATTACATAGCTCAGACTCATAGTGATCCTCCCATTTTCAGCCTCCTGAGCACTAGGCTTTGGGCATGTGCCACTGCCCAGTCTTGGTGGCTGGCACAGCATGCCCAGGGGCAGGGCCGGCTCAGCATGTGCTGTCACAGATTGCACCTCGGTCCCTGTGCTTGCCTAAGTAGGTACTTAGTGTGCTGAGCTAACTTAATGGCCTGTTTGTTGTACTTGTGATCTAAGAAAATATCATCTCAATTATTGGCTGGCCTCACTCAGCCTTTCTTTCTGCCCACTATCTTGTGGCTTGAGTCTTTAATGTGTTACAGTATTGTCAAGTTGAAAGGAAATAAAATGTAGACCCATATACCTAACAACTGATTGTTTTGCCTACTGTTTAGGGTACACTTGAAGTTCTTTCTTTCCTTTTAATGTCAATCTTCTATTCATGGGAATTCTGAGTTCACCAATGATTTCTACATGTATTTTTTTTTTTTTTTACATGTTTACTCTGTCAAAAAGATCAATCTTTGTGCATGCAAATGTGTCTTTTAACCTGTATTTCCCCTTTCAGGACTTATACTTTTCTAAGCCCAGCAGATAAATACAAGAATAGAGATGCATTTTATAGAAAAGGGATCTTTATTCTATTACTTGCTTTTTATGCTGCATCAGCTTTTGTAGAACCACTCTGTAGGATTGGGGAAACCTGAGTGTCTGCGCTAGCTCATTGAATTGCATGTTATTTCCCTCCTATTAATTGAACCATGTGATGAGTAATTATGACAGTTTGGCTGACATCCCTCACTGACTGTTGTTGGAGACTACCATCACATCACGAGTGAGGTTTTGCTTTTTGGGGAGATTTAAATAAATTGTAGCTTCATTTACTTGGGCAAAAGGAAAAATCAAATGATCAATTTCTTTTATAATTCACCTACCATTTGAATATGGAAAGAAATGGTGAAATCATAAAAACACTTGCAATTTCTTTCTGGTAGTTCTTGAAAATATTTGCACGGCTATTGTGTGTGAAGATGTGTGTAAGAAGTAGGATATAATTTATCTCTGTCAGTTTTTGAGTACTGTCTAAAATATTTATTTTCTCAAGATTATTTTACTCAGAAATAACATTTCATCTACTAAAAAGTAAGTGGTTGGCTTAATAGAAATTTCATTGTAAAAAGACAATGTTTTAAAAAAATTTTATTTATTTGTGTGTGTGTGTGTGTGTGTGTGTGTGTGTGTGTGTGTGTG
>NW_004524585.1:8378801-8383708 GCF_000260255.1 Octodon degus | reverse complement strand
AAAGACTGAATTTCTATTTTCAATAAATTAAAAATAATAACAAATAAAAATAATTCTTCTTTCAAAAAAAACACACATGTAAATAGTAATAAGTCTAATCCATGTGGCAAATGCAGACTAAAAATTATTGCCAACAGCAGTTAAAGACACTGTCCATAAATGGAAATTCAGTATGAAGAATTAGCATTGTTCATATGATTGCAATATTTTTGTATGCATAAATATGTTCCCCTCAGGATCATGTGCTGCAAGCTTGTTCCTTAGGGTAGCAGCATTCAGGTGATGGAACTTGTAAGAGATGAGGAAGTGGTTAGGTCATTGTTGTTACTACCCCTGACAGGGTTGACTCTTTTGGAATCTCAGTTACTTTCCATAAGAGTGAGTCAAAAGTCAAAGACAAAATGAGCAGACAGAAACACAAGCCTGACTCCTAAATCACTTTTGCTTCTTATGACATATGACTGTTCTTCTTTCATGGGTTTCCTGCATGTGATGCTACTAACTGCCGTGCTATGATGTGGCCACAGGCCCTTCTGGTTTTACGGGGCTGATAATCTTGAACTTTCAGCCTCCAAAACTCTTAACTAAACAAAGCACTTGCCTTTATCCACTTTCCAAGCTCAAACACTTTTTTATTATAACAGCAGAAAATAGATTAAAACAAGGACAATATTACAAACACATATACACATATTTAATAAAATTGCTATCAAGGTGTCAACATTTTCCGCAGAAATATAGAAAGTCATTTAAAATTTAAGGATGTTATTATTGTACTTCATATATTTGAAACAATTTCACAAAAGAACAAAGTTAAGGGGGTAATATTTTCTGATTTCAAAACTTAGTGCCAAACATATAGGTATGCAGGGGAGAATATGTAGCTTAGTGGAATAGAATAAAGAATCCATAATTAAAACTCAATATATACATATGGTCAATTGTTATTTAACAAAGATGCAAAGATCATTCAGTAAGAAAGGGCAGCTTATTTAACCAATAGTCCAGGAAAACTCTATATTCATATGTGTTATGCTTTGTGTCTAGAGCTACACACAAACTTCATGCAATCTTAGATGGGACTTCTTAAGAGGTAGATGAATCTAGAGTATGTGATGCTGAGGTAACTGATTGTTTTAGCTTTGCTCTATCCCCAGTACCCTAGATAGAGTATAAAGGGGGAAGAATGACACTGTTAAGGTCTCTTTTTGCTTTTGGTATCTTCTGTTACTAAGACAAGAACAGTTGCTCCTTTGCCATGTGCTACCGTCTTCATGTCAGAGAAATAGGGACTGAAACCTCTCCACACTGGGCTAAATAAGCCTTTTCTCCCTTCACTTTTGACATTGGATATTTTGTCTCAGCAATGAGAAAAGTAACTTGATCCTAGAGAGAACTATGTCACACTAACCAGTGAACTTATTAATAATCACACACCCTTAGTCTCAAGACTTTTTCAGAACCTCTGAAAGAGTCCTGTGATGGCATGAAGCTTGAAGGGACATCTAGATACAAACCATAGCATTCTTCCACTGGCTCCCAGAGACTCATGCACATACCTGCCTTTATGCCAAAGGCGTTTAGCCCATCTCTAAGAGTTGGCAAAGTCCAGTTTCATCATTGTGGAAAAGTCCAAGTCCCAAGCCTCCTCTAAAATGTAAAATAACTCTGAGCTGTCATCTTCTATAGAAATGAAAAGTGTTTAAGAAAGTTAAACACTTCCACATTTCAATTGCACAATATAGATATTTCTATTCTAAAACTTACAGAGGGTGTCTCCATTACTCTTCTCTCATTGCTGGGACAAACAGCCTCCACCCAAAATGAAGGAAGATTTTATTTAGCTCAGTTACTGGAGGTTTCAATCCATACTCAGCTGGCTCCAAGAGAGAGCAACACATGGCAGAGAGTAGCCTTTCATGCAGCAGCAAAGAGCAGAAAGCAAAATGGAGGAGTGGCAGCAACAACAACAATAACAACCACAACAATAACAACAGAGAGGAAGTCTGTCTCCCTTAAATTGCATTCAGGCTATCCACCCTAAGCTGGGTGTAGTACTCACACTGATAATCCCAGCAGTACTAAACCCAGTGGATTATGAGATAATCCAGTTAACCTCAAATTCTAGAAGTCCCTCCCCATGAATGCATGACGCCTTGGGGAAGAATTGGACACAAACCATAACAAATGGGTATAAAGAAATGGGACCAAATCAAATAAAAAATCTAGCAGGGCAAACGTTAAATCATATAGTTTCATGTACAGCATCTGTAGCAACCTGTAAACTCCAAAAGGCTTAGTGACTCCACCCTTATGTCACTACTGGTTGTCTTCCATGGCTTCTCTCTTTGACTAGCTCTGATCCCTCCCTGGTAGTTCCCCAGATGATTCATATTCCTGGTTCCTGCAAAATTCTGGGGTCTCCACTGCACCTTTGGCTTTTCACTTACAGTTTTACACACTGCCTTCTCAGGGACACACTGTATGACCTCCTAGGCCTTCTTCTGAAATTTGGGTGGAGGTCTTCCTGACTGCACAAGTTTAGCATTTTGCAAATATTATGTGGATGATGCTAAGAATTGCTATCATCTGGAGTAGTAGCCAGGTTTTCTTCTTTCTTGACTGAAGGGGTTGAGCACCTAAGAATCAACTTCCTTAAGGTTCTGCCATTCTGGAACATTCTGGAACATGGTGCTGGAACATGGGGATTTCCTTCAAAGCAGAGTCTTGAGCTTTTACAAGTTTGAGGCTGGAAAGGGTAGAATCCTCCTGAAAATGATGGAGTCTTGCTGCTTCTTACGATGCCCACAAGCCATCATCTCTACTCTCCTGGTCCTTCTCAGCAATCAAGATCTCCTCTGCTCTATCTTTTGAGCCCATAGCTTTACTAGAGCTTCCTTTCTGGCCAAACTCACTACATTTTAAATCATTCTGCTTAGCTCTTTGCTCTTGATTTGCAACATAGATCTGGCTAAAAGGGCTCTAACAGTAACCACCTCAACATTAATTTGCACTGAAATTTCTCCAGCAATATTAGTTAGTCTTACATCCTTAATCTCAGTCTAAGGTTCTAAGTCAAATGCAGAAAATCTCTCTTCCAATGTATGATACACATCATGTGGAGTCCAGCAGACAAAGCAGTACTGCTTTCTGGCAGAAACTTCTTGAACCTGGCCTTTTCTAGCTTTCTGGTCTTCTAATCTTTGACCAGAACTTTTCCTAGAGCACATCCTCAAACACTACAGGTCTTTTACAGCCAACATTTGTAAATTTTTCCAAACTCTTTCCACAATCCATTCCCAAATCATCCTAAACCATGTGGTCAAGTATAGTCACAGCAACGACCCCAGTTCTGTGGTATCAAAACCCATTTTAGTTAAATTTCTTGTTGCTGATCCAAAATGCCCAGTACCCAAACTTAAAGAAAAACAGTTTTATTATTACCTAGTTTATAGAAGTTTCAGTAAAAAGTTGGCTGGCTTTAAAGCACAGCAGCACATAACAGAGGGGCATCTCAGAGGGAAACAGTTCTCGGCACCCACAAGGTAGCAAAAGCAACAGGGAAGGGTAAGACATGACTCTTTCTGTCCTTATATTGTATGCAGGCTACCTATCTAATGGTAGGTTTATCAGCATTCTTAATTCTAGCCAAAGCTACACCAAACAAATCAGTGGATTGATTTACTAACCAGACTCCTTTCATCCCAGTATCACACACTACAGATTTAATCACCTCTGAAAAACCCCTACTACCACATGAGGCTTTGGGTGCACACCTAGGCACAAATGGTAACAAAATGTGAAAAGCTAGAATCTATGTTACACCATGGAAAATAAATTACTCAAGATGAATCAAAAAGTTAAACATGTGAGGTAAAAATTGCAGCATCTTTCAAAAAAAAAAAAACTGGGTAAGTCTTTGTAACTTAGAATTTGGTGATGATTTATTGAGCATAAAATTAAAAACATAATTTTATTTCTAAGTGTATACCTAAAGGAATAGAAAACAAGGACTCAAACATGATAGCTTTGTACTAAAACTCATAGTGGTATTATTCCTATTAGTCAAAAGTTAGAAGTAACCCAAATGTCTATCAGCTCATGGATAATTAAGATGATGTTGAATGTATGTGGAAAAGATTATTATTTAACCTTAGAAAAGAAGGAAATTCACACAGTCTTGTAACTTGAATGAACGTTGACGACATCGTTTAACTGAAATAACCTAAACAAAAAAGAACAAATGTTTATATTTCTACTTACGCAAGGTTCTGAAAATAAGTGAAGTCATAGAGAGAGAAAATAGAATAGAAGTTATTGGTAGTTGAAAGAGTAGGGAGTTAGTTTTTGAATGGTACACAATTTCTGTTTGGATGAAAATGTTTTGCAAATGTATAGCTGTAACAGTTTACTTAACAATATTTAAAATGGTAGATGGTAATATTTGCTTTGCTAAAGTAAGACAAAAGCAAAAAAGAAAAGAAAAGAAAACAAAAACAAAAACAGAAAACCCTATAAAAACTGATTGGCTACTTGCTAAGTAGAAATATAGGGTTTAAAAAAAAGAAAGAAATGTAGGGGTTAAAATAGAGGAATTTTATAAAATATACCTAGGGAAATCAATTCAAAATTGATCAACACATAACCAGATTTTAGTAAAAGTGTTACACTTTACGAAAGTCTTTCTTTTTTGCAATACTGAGGATTGAAGTTGAACTTGTGGCCTTGGACTTGCCAGGCAGGTACTTATGCTGATGAGTTATGTCCCCAGCCCTCAAAAGATGCTTTGGAATGTCTTCATCTATTCACACATTAGGGCTTTTCTTTCTTTCTTTCTTTCTTTCTTTCTTTCTTTCTTTCTTTCTTTCTTTCTTTCTTTCTTTCTTTCTTTCCTTCTTCTTCTTCTT